>NC_056729.1:1434499079-1434584079 GCF_019279795.1 Protopterus annectens | reverse complement strand
CCTTACAATGCCTTTCTTTCCCTTCTTCACTCACTTCCTGATAATCAAATGTCAATAAATAAATAAATATATGTATGTATATATCAGAATAAATATTGTGCTATGGTCAATGTGGAAGAGTGGGGTTTTCCAATAATTCATTGTCAGATGAGCAGTTCAGACTCCGATTAGGTGGGGCATGAGCAGTTTGAATTCAGATTAGGTGGGAGATGACCAGTTTCGATTCAGATCAGGATGTAGCACAACTGACCTGATGTTTGCAGTGACAGATAGTTGAGAAGAAGCTAGAGATGAGGAAAGAGTCCAACTGGGCATTCCTAGGCTTGGAGAAAGCATATAACAAGGGGCCAAGAAAGCTGATTTGGGAAGTACTGCAGTTGTTCAAAGTCCCTGAAACATTGGTAGAGTTAGTGCAGACTATGTATAGTGTTTGGTCTCACACAGGAGTCCCCAGTGGGAGTGGGTGTCCACCAGGGTTCAACTGTGAGCCCACTAATGTTCATACTGGTGATGGACTATATTAGCAAACAGGTCAGAGGGGATAGATCAACATAGTTGGGTATTCAATTAACATAGTTTGTTTGTGTCTTTTGGCTTTTCCTGGTTAGGGGTCACCACAGTGGAACTCCAGTCCGCTAATGATTGGCAGTTGATTTTTACGTACCGGCTTGCCAGGCCTGATGCACAACCTTCAACGAAGGTACACCCATTTATGCATGTCTCAACGTAGAAGACGCTCTAGTTGAGAATCGAACCAGACAGCGTCTTACTGTGAGGCGACAACGCTACCGCAGCACCACCACCGCGGGTTAAGAGGTTCAGTTTCTTGGCCTTGACTCTCTGTTTTATTGTCTCCCTCCAGGTATTGTTCTTCTCTTGTTTCTTCTCTCATTAAAACCACTTACTGTACCTATTCCTTCCCTGTGTTATCTGAACCTTGCTAGCTGACTGATTATCTTCTTGGGCGATTTGCTGACCTGGGTGTAGGCCCCACTTCACTCACCCTTGTTACACTTGGGCATGCTTTGCTGCCATACCCTACCCCCATTCCAACCCACCCCCAATATCCTGTAACTCATACTTATCCAAACCACACCCATCTATGACATCATCACAACACAACCAATCTTCAGCTCCTCATTTCAGTCAATTATAACTCAATTAGACTTCTCTCCTCCCACCTAGCTCAGCTCAGTACTCACACCTGATAGCACATACTACCTTTCTTTCCCTACACTACAGGACATTACCTCTTCCTCCCATCTTTACTCCTACTCCTACTCCCCTACTATCTTATTTCCTAGACTACCCTATTGCCATTATTAACTGCTCTGATTCACCTTATTACTTATAACCATCAGCTTCCATCACCAACCATTTCTAAACAGACACACTAAACCCCATTCTTTCTTACAACAGATACTTTTACTACATTATTTACTCCTATATCAGTAATTCCCCAAACCCCTCTGCCATACTAAATAATTCCAACCATACCCTCGTTAAAGCTATTCATCTTATATACAGTTACTTTAGCCCTACTATCCCTGGCCACACGTTTGTACTCCTACCAGTCCCATCATCTTTTACATTACCCCTCTCCAACTTTACCCATCAATACTGCCCTTTGTCAAAGTAACTCCCCCATTTACATCTTTCCTCATCTATTTCTCCACTCTCAGACAGTACTCTTTTCCCTAAGGTACTTACAAACATGTAGCCTCACTATTAAACTTTATATACACAACAAATTTATCTCCAAAATAAGATTTCTTATTCTGTACTCACTTACGCAAATTAAACTTGTATCTGACATCCATCCCAACCCAGGCCCTGTTACTATGACTCCACTCAACCACCCCCTAATCCAAACACAGATACTACCATCCCCACAACAACTATCTTACCACTAAAAAAATATGTCAGGCCTTCTCTTTATAAATGTCAACCTTAGAAGCCTCCTAAGTAGACAAATTCCATGCAGCAGTGACACTATATTCTCCAGATATAGCTATTGTAATGGAAACTTGGCTTAAACCCCATATTATATCTGAAGAAATACTCCTTGATGGGTACAGCATCATTAGAAAGGACAGATTAGCTAAATGTGTTGGGGGTATTGCCATCCTATACAAAGATAACCTCAAAGTAGGCCAACTTAACTCTAGCCCACCAAACCTCCCAAACACTGAAATCTTAACTGCCAGGCTCAATATAAATCAACACAAATCAATAGTTATCATAACTATCTACCTCCCCCCTGCAAATAATTTAGAAAATATTGAACATATACCTGAATGGGCTTCCTCTAACTTTAACCATGAAACAGTAATGCTAGGTGACTTTAACATGGTCTGGCTCACATGCTTCTCAAATACACCAACAAAGTTTATAAACCTATATAATTTCCATCACAATAAACAACACCCTACCCGCATAGACAAGCATTCAAACAGACATTCCACCTTTGATTGGATTCTGACAAATAAAACTAGCATCATCTGTGAGTCTGGCTGCCTACCTGACACTTTAAGTGATAAATGTCCAGTACACCTAATAAGAAAAAAATCAAATAACTGTGGTGATATGTTCACCATGTATTAAGAAAACTCACCACAAGCTCGGCCTACTATATAGAAACAAAACATTCCTCACCTCTGACTCTAGGGCTTCACTTGCTCATGCTTACTTGCTACCTAACCTTTTCTGTTGTTCTCAAATTCTTACTAACTTACAGTCTTTACTTCTCTTTAAACTAGAAATTACTTACAATAAAGTAGCCAGACTTGCTGCTAATCTGGCTTCAAAATCTCACCACTGCCTTGCTCTAAGGACTCTTGGATGGCTTGAGCTTCCTAATCAACTCTTATTTTCTCAACTTATTTTCATCCACTTTATCCTGAACAAACCCTCCTCTTGCCCTAGCACCTCTGCTCTTATCTCTCTCTCTCTCTCTCTCTCTCTCTATATATATATATATATATATATGAAACCCTCCCCAATCCCTTAGAAGCTCTGATCAATGTTTATTACGGAATCACAAATCTAAAAATTAATTGGACAAAATCTCTACAACTATTCTCCTGTCACCCAGTGGAACAAGCTTCCCATGTCTCTTTGAAGTATTAGCAATGTCCATGAATTTAAGAAAATACTCAAACCACATCTAAATACCATCTGATTATGCCTTTGTGACCATCCCACCTAAGCTCTGTCCCTTCTTAATATTTTACTGCATTTTCTATGTAAATTATCTTGGTTTGCTGTATTTTGGAGCTTTTCACCCCTGGTCTCCACTGAAAAAGAGCTTTTGGCCCAGTCGGACTATCTGGGTCAACAAATGTCAAATCAACAGATGTCAAATAAATAAATAAATAAATAATAAAATATCACTTAACGCTACACCCAGAATAAAAAACAATTCTCACTATCTACCTTCCAGACTCTCATAAAACAACAAAACTGGGCTCCCCTAAAAACTTTACAACTAGATCATGCAGTTCAATACTTTAATAACATTTTCCTGCAAATCTTAAACTTGCCCCACTCAGAAAAATTCATTCTAAAACCAAAAAAAACTCCCACGATTAGCAAAAAAACAATACAACTACTTAGACTAAGAGACAAAGCATGTCCCCTATATCTTTCTAACAAAAGTCATGGTAATCTCATCACCTTCCAACAACTTAGAAACCAAGCTAAGAAACAAATCAAAATAGACAAAAAACATAACTTTCAAACTTGCCAACTAAAATATCAAACAAATCCACAAAGATTTTGGCAATTAGTCAACCTCCTTCCAAAACCAGGGAAACCCACTACCCCAGTCCCTACTACCAATAATACTATAGACCCTAATGCATCCCAATTTAATTCCCACTTTATTAACTCAACAACCTAATATTACATAATGCTACCCTACTCCTGTCTGTACCCACTCCATCTGGTTCACCACAAATCCACTTTAAACTACAACATATTCAAACAAGCTATATACAAGGCTTACTATCTAAAGTAAAGTCATATACCCTCGCTGCTGATCAATTACCAGGTGAAGTTCTGAAATTAGCTGTACCATCTATTGTCTACCCCATATCAATCCTAATTAACCAGTCTGTCTCTGAACAATATGTACCTACCATATGGAAAATATCACATATCATTCCACTGCATAAAGGAGGCCCCAGTAAAGACATATCTAATTACAGACCTATAGCCATACTCTCACCCTTAGCAAAAATCCTAGAAAAGTGTGTCCACAAACAAATAATTACTTCCAAACAAACAACCGCCTATCTGTTACACAACATGGTTTTCAACCAAAACACAGTACTAGTACAGCCATTAGCGTTACCAACTCTATATACCACCTTAAAAATAACAACCAACTTGTCTCTGCTACCTTTCTTGACATGTCAAATGCCTTTGATACTGTATCGCATCAAATCCTCCTAAACAAACTTGCCAGTTACAACCTTGGCCATGAGGCCCTAAAGTGGTTCCACAGCTACCTTTCAAATAGCCATATGGGATAATACACTCTCCCCCACCTTCTCATCTCTGTAGGAGTCCCCCAAGGATCGATTCTAGGGCTGCTTCTCTTTGCAAACTTTACCAATGACCTTACGACAGCCGCTGGTCCTGCCAACATTATTCAATATGCAGATGGCTTATTTCTTATTTGCTCTGCACCAACAATTGAGACGCTTCAAGAAAAGACCCAGACAGCCCTTGAAAAATATCTAGCAGCCCATAACTTATACTAGATCCCAATAAATTAAGCTTATGGTCTTTCAAATCCTTCCTCACTAGCTAATAGTCAACCCCTTTCTATTTTCTCTTCTAATGGCACTAAAACAGAACCTGTTGAGCACACTAAACTGCATGGGGTTACCATAGATAATGCATTGAAATTTGACAAACATATAGCACAGACTATTAAAAAGTCCATATTAAACTCAGTACACTCTACAGAGCAAAATCCTATCTTTCAGACCATGCGAGAATGGCTACAGCAAGAACCCACTTGTTATCCTCACTACTCTATTGTTCTCAAATATTCACAAACCTCTGTAAAACAGAAGTAAACAACCTTGAATCCTGCTATAAGAAGTAGCCAAATTTGCAACTAACCTACTCCAAGAAACACATCACTGTACTGCCCTCACACAACTAAATTGGTTAGAACTCCCAAACTTACTCATGCTAAACCAATTACTAATCGTCCACACAGTGATGTATAAACCTGATCACTGCCCAGTCCTAACTAACCTTGTCCAACCCTACAAAAACCTTAACTTTCTTAGGTTGGCTGACAAAGTCCTACTCAAAGTAAATAAATCTCATAACTCTCATGGTGACTCCTTATACTGCCACAAGATTGCAAAAGTCTGGAACTCACTTCCTCAACAAATTCTATCTATTGATCATACATGTAACTTTAAACAGGAACTAAGACAATACTTCCTATCCACTAGCTATGTCCATGCTCTGCTCTAGATTAACTTATACCCCCCATTTTTCTATCATGCTGGCTGCAGTTCTCAAAACAATTTGAGGAAGGCAAGTTCACACAACTGACTGTACAAAAAAAAAAAAAAAAAAAAAAAATATATATATATATATATATATATATATATATATATATATATAGTAAATTGTTAAATGTTAATATTGTATCAATGCTTTTACTCACTTATAACTCCATTTTATGCTATTTACAATATTTTTATGCCATTTACTGTGTTTTACTGTCTTATTAACAATACCAGCATCTCTGTGTAACTTGTAACCTTTTTATGCTACTAAATATGTTGTATAACCATGCTTCTGGAGCATTTCTCCCCAGGTCTCCTCTGAAAAAGGACTTTTTGTCTTGTTGGACATCACCAGGTAAACAAATGTAAATAATAATAATAATAATAATGATAATAATAATAATAGTTGCTGTATATAGACACTGTGGCATTACAGGCTGATGCCGAGCAAGAACTTTAGCAAAGGCTAGGGAGATGGAATGGGAAACTAAAGGCACATGGGATGAAATTAAGTACAGAAAAGACAGTGGCAATGGCAGTAAATGCTGGAAATCACAAGAAGCTGAGAACTGAGATAGAAGAGAAGACAGTGGAACAGGTAAATCATTTCAAGAATCTGGGAAGTGTGGTTGAAGAGAAGAGAAGTCTGAATGAAGAGGTCAAAGCTAGAATCAGAAAGGCTGTAGCCAAATGGCATAGTATGTCAAGGGGCAGTGTAATACAGAAGAATGCCAAAGAAGCTGAAAAGTAAAGTGTACAAAACAGTGGTGCGACCAGTACTACTGCATGGTACAGAAACCTGGGGAGTAAAGGCAGAGCAGATGAGGAAGCTAGAGGTGATAGAAATGAAGTGCCTCAGCTGGGTATTAGGGTGCACACTGTGAGACAGATGAAGAAATCAGGACATAAGAGCAGAAGCCAAAGTAGCTCCAATTGCCGAAAAGATCAAAGAATCAAAGAGAACACATTAGGGTGATTTGGGCACATGTGCAGAAAAGTAGAAGACAATCTGGTGAAGAAGAGTTGCATCAGACAGGAAGAAGGTAAGAGGAAACAAGGGTGTCCAGCAAAGAGGTGGATGAATTGTGTGAGAGAAGATCTGTGACAGTCAGGTATGAGTGTTGAAGAAGTCAGCAGTGCGGCATTGAATTGAGAGTGGTGGTGACAGTTAACATGATACCTGGACCCCGTGTAGGGGAAAACGGGGGTTGATCATGAGAATGATGATAACTGTCACATGACTAAAATTAAAAATATTAAACCCTTTCCTAATGTTTTATTATTTATTTATTTTTTTTATTTTACATTTGTTAACTGGGATAGTCCAACTGGAGCAGATCCATTTTCAGTGGAGGCCCGGGGAGAAAAGCTCCACAATTACATATTACAAGTGTGTAAAACAAACTTGATAACATCTACCTATTACAGTTATATAAGAAGAGAGCAAAAAATAAAAAATAAAAATATTTTAGAAGGTTAGACATAGTATGAGTATACAGTTCAACATTTTTCACAATGAAGCTTTTGGTACATTACATTCAGTTCAACACGTTTTATAATGAAGCTTTTGGTACATTACAGAGTATAGGGAGTAGTGCCAGTAGATAAGAGGTGGATTCTTATGTAATACATGGGCAGATCCATGTTTTTCTAACATATGCTTTGAGAAGTGTTTTGAAATGAATGTTAGTAGTAGTTGTGATTATGCTGGAGGGGAGAGTATTCCAGTATTTGGCTATTTTGTGTGAGTATAGAGCTTTGCCAGCTGTATTATTGGCTGTGGTGACATTTAGGAGAGGTTTATTAGAAGATCGAAGAGGACGAGCAGAAGAGTAATGGGCTAGTAATTGCTTTAGTGATGGAGTCTTGTTTGGGAAGTTTAGGATGTTAAAAGCACAAGTGAGTTGTTGGTAGGTAAGCAATTGTGGCAATTCAAGCCACTGAAAGTCAATTAATACATGGCAATGATGGGTTCTGAAAGGAGAGTTGTTGGCGAATTTGGCAATTTTGTTGTAACAACTTTCGATTTATTTGTTTCCTTTTTGCAATATACTGTAATTTTCTCTGTTTTCATTTTATCAGTTTTGAAAACCAGGCAGTTAATCTCTAAGGCTTTTGAAGTGGAGATTGATTACGTTTTAAGGAATGGTTATTTATTCATTTATTTATTTACTAATGTTAGACCAGGTTTCTGAAAACAAATGGATTTGTTAAGTCATTTTAATATATTAGAGATGGAGGGACATGAAGTGGGATTATAAAGAATCGAGTGTGTAATATGCAGTTGTGAAATAAGTAGTTATTTAGGGAATTCAGGCCATTGTAATGATTTAAGGGTGAGGCAGTGGTGGGATTTGTAGGGGTGATTAGAGGGTTCTACCTGACATAATCGAAACTGCAGAACACCGACAACGTAATCACCGACACCACATAATCGACAGTGCATAAACACGAAACCTCACATGCCCGACAACGAAATAACCGACGGTACACAAACACGAAACCTCATACACTGCACACACCACAATAACAACAATCAACAAACAAAACACATCCCCTGTCCAAAAACCACACACACAACACAAGCACACCAAAATCCTTACAAACCCACACTAAACCTCACATACACAACTATCTACAACCCTAACCCAAACCCTAACCCTAAGGTCCGTCACTATCGCACACTCAGCTAACCCGCACCCTAACCCTAACTCACTTAACCCGCCCCTAACCCAAAGACTTTCACTACCGCACACTTACCTAACCCGCGCCCTAACCCTAACTCACTTAACCCGCCCCTAACCCAAAGACTTTCACTACCGCACACTTACCTAACCACAAGACTGACCCTAACTCACTTAACCCACCCCTATCCCCACAGACCGTCAATATTCACACTTACCTTACTCGCATCCTAACGTCCGTCACTACCGCATACTTACACAGACTTTTCCCATGTCGGCATCCTCGGCGTCGGTGTTTTCATCCGTCGCGTCTGTCTTCTGCATTGTCAATCTTCTGGCGCTCGCGATTCGCTTGTCTGTGTTCTCCACTGTCGACTATCTCAGGTAGAACCGATTAGAGGCATATCTAGCTATTTTGTTGTATGTTTGCTCTAATTTGGAAAGAAGTGATGACTGAAGGTTAGTAAGGACTGGAGCTGCATACAGAAGACAGGGTAATAGGAGAGACAGGGCTAGGGAGGTTTTGGTGGAGGGTGAAAGTAATTTGTGATTATGGTACAGGAGACCAAGTTTCTATTTTTTTTTTTTATGCATTGATGAATATGTATGCCAAATTTTAGTTCATTGTCAATTGTGACACCAAGTAATTTAGTATGGGGTTCTGGCCTGATAATGGTATTGTTGGGGGTGGTAATATAGAAAGTGGATTTGTGTTGTGCCAATGTTTTAGGAAGGAAAAGTAGAAGTTTAGTTTTTTTAGGATTTAGTATCAGTTGATTATCAGTGAGCCAGGTTTCAATGGAAGCAAAGGTGTCTTGGGTAAGAAGAAGGAGTTCTGGAATGCTGTGGGTGGTGGTAATAAGGGTGGAGTCATCAGCATATTGTAAATGTGTAGGGAGGTTGGTTGTAGAGGATAACCTGTTAGTAAAAATATTGAACAAGAGAGGACTCAATATAGAGCCTTGAGGGACACCAGGTTTAACAGGAAGAAATGGGGAGGTGACAGTTTGCCAGTGTATGGATTGTTTTCTATTAGATAAGTAGCTAGAGAATCAGTTTATAGAGGGGGGTGGAGACATGAAGGTCATAAAGTTTAGTTATCAGTTTAGAGTGAGCGACAGAATCAAATGCTTTGGAGAGGTCAAGGAATAAACAGGAAACTAGTAGGTTGTTGTCACAGGCTTCTGCTACTGTTTGTGTGAAAGAGAGTAGTGCTGTTGATGTGCTGTGGTGGGGTCTAAAGCCATGTTGGGTGGGAGTAAGATGGTTATTATCAAGCAGGTGTTTAGCTAAGTGTGGACACACTTTTCTAGAATTTTGGAAAGGGGGATTGTATAGCAATGAGACAATAGTTGGATGGATCAGTGGAGTTTCCTCCTTTGTGAAGAGGGATTGTGTAGAAGTGTAGAAGGATTTCTATAATTCTGGGAAAGAGCTTCGGTAATAGAATGATTTATAAGAATAAAGACAGGGTAAGCAATAGAATTGGCAGCAATTTTAAGAACGTAGGAAGGAAAATTGTCAACAGACGGAGTGCAGGGCTTGAGTTTATTCAGTTGGGATTTGATGAAGGCAGTGGAAACTGTTTGTAAGGAGAATGTATTGGAGGAAGGAGGACTGGGATGTAAAGGTAGAGAAGAGCCAGTAGAACTATTCTGAGGTAGTCTTTGGATTGTTTCTAAAAAGAAATTATTTAATAGAGCAGCAGTCCCTGAGGCAGTATTAAGAGAGAACGGGTTGGGATAGGTGGGTTGCCAGGGTAGAGGATTTTATTTATGGTAGACCAACAATTTTTAGCTTTTTTTTTTTGTGGGCTACTTTGGTTGGTGGCAAAGAAAATTTTTTTTTTTATCTTGGATGACTAGTTTTTTACACGTTTCTAAATTATTTGTAATATTGAAGTAAGAGAGGAGCTTTATTTTTGACCCAAGTTTTCCAGGCAGCATCCGTTTGATGCATGATGAAGTGTGTTTGCTTAGTTAATCAGGGAGCAGATTTTGATTTTACCCTGATTTTTCTGGAAGGCGCCATAAAGTTTAGTACATCTAGAAATAGAATATTGAAAGTAGTTACAGCATCATTAAGGGGGTGGTTATTTAGGAAGGACCGATTTATGTTGGACAAAATGGAGTTCAACTTGTTTGCATTGAAATGAGTCAGATTGCGACATTCTCTGTAAAGGTGCTCTTTGGGTGAGTGTTGGGAGTATCTATGGATATAGATAGGGGAATGGTCACTTAGAGAGTTAGGGAGAATCCCGGGTTATGGTAGAGACTAGGATCAGAAGTAAGGATCCAGTCTATTATATAAGATCCCGAAGAAGAGTTTCTGTTAGTACTGGTAGGGGAAGATATTAGTTGGTGGAAGCCATACAGATTGAGAATATGAGAAGGAGATGAGGAAGAAAGTGAGGCCCACTCTATGTTAACATTGCTAAATATAACTGTTTTGTAGGGAACATTTTGGGTGAGCCAGGAGAGAATGTTTTCAAGAATAGGGATGTTGTCACCCGGGGTATGTAGATGGATACAATGGCAAATTTCTTATTGAGGTTAAGATGACAGTTTACTATTAGTATTTCTGCAAGAGCAAAGCTAGGTATGGAAGGTGAGAGTGGAGAGAAAGTAAGTTGGTTGGAGAAGAGGATGGCAACACCCCCATCTCTTTTATTTGCTCTGTCTGCACAGAAGATATTGTAGCCTGGGGAAGGATTTCTGAGTTAGAGATGTGAGGCTTTAACCAGATTTCTGAGAGGGTTACAATATGTGGGAGTTGAGGTAGATCCATGAGTGCAATTCCGTAGTTTTGTTAACAATACTTTGGATATTGAGAGAGAAAAAAGTTAGGGATTTAGGTTATAAACTGTGGACTTGGGGCAGTGTCAGAGGGAGTGAGGTAGGAGGCGTTTGCTTGTGAGAGGTAGAGATGGGCGTTCCAGGGGTGGAATGGATGTCACCATCAAGGAGTAGTGTATCAAAGAAATTAAGCAACAAGCAGAGTAGAGTCAGAGTACAGGGAGTTCTAGGTTTTATACAAGTGGAAAGTGAAACATTTGGATATATCTTGATCAAAAAGAGGCTGGAGGGAGAGCTTGAAAATAGGTGAGGAGAGATTAGAAGTGTGTGAGGGTAGATATGTGGGTAGTGGCTGTTAGAGAGAGTTGGTGTTGGTGCTATATAATGCAGTGGTATATGGTAAGATGTAGACAGTGATAGTAGGAGAACAAGAGGGATAATAAGGTGGGGAGGTGACATAGTAGTGAAAAACTGGGTGACTGCGACTAGCAGTAAGCTGTATTAGGTGCAATGAGAACTAAGTGTTTAACAGAGAAAGGACAAGGCAGATTTGAGTGGAGGAGAAGTATGGTAGGAGGGGATGAAGGTAGATGGGATGGGAGGGGAAATTGGGTGGGTGAGGGGAATGGTCAGAATGAGGGGGGGAGGAGTATAGAGACTATAAATCTAATGAAAGTGAGGGTGGGTGGGAATGGGGTTAGGGTAGGGGAGTGGAGTGAGCCTGAATAGCGAGGG
Organism: Protopterus annectens; assembly: GCF_019279795.1. Classification (NCBI taxonomy): domain Eukaryota; kingdom Metazoa; phylum Chordata; order Ceratodontiformes; family Protopteridae; genus Protopterus; species Protopterus annectens. Next base: position 1,434,572,328 of record NC_056729.1, on the reverse strand, counting down.
TGAACGGAGAGGTATGAGCTGCAGGGAGAAGCTCAAGCGGAAATAAAAACAATCAACAAGGTATGCAAGTGAGCAGGTAAGTCAGGGGGACCCTATGCTGGCTGAAAGGGAGAAAAGCAGGTACAATGTATGGTGTTCATGTTAAAAGAAATGTTCTTTGTACTGGTGGACACTGCCTAGGGTGGAAGGCAAAGAGCAACACTAAAGCCAGTTGGTGTGCCAGTAAAGGTTGTAATTGAAAAAAAAAAAGTGATAAAACAAACAGCTAGATATAGTTTAGCAGGGCACAATCTCAGAAGATCAGCTCCAGAAGCTACAAGAGCTAGAGAGCTGGTTTATCCTAGTAAATACTGCCATCTATTGGAAGAAAGGGGCCAGTTAAGAGAAGGACAAGTAGAAAAAAAGATATACGTGGCAGAGAAAATGGAAAAAAGGATTTCGGGGGGGGGGTCCTGGCGTGTGTGCAAGCTACTAAGTTACAAGCACTGTAAAAATTAATATCTATTAGTAAAACAGTAGGCAAACACCTACTTTATAACACAGTAGGGGTGAGTATTTAGTTCCATTCTGTTCCGTAGAAATTTCCACGGGGTTCATTTCAAATAGAAAGTAGTGTACAGGTTATTTTGCGGAAAGCAGGTATTGTTTGTGATGTAGAGCAGGCTGAAAAGAAAAGAAACAACACATTTAAAAGCCAAGTACAGTTGTAATGGAAACCAGAGACAGAAAGGGGGAATGCAGATGTAGAGAGGTAAAAAGACAGGGGGGTGGAGAGGTGGATTAGGAGAGGCAGAAATCAGTGAGGAGAATGAAATAGAGACGGCAAGATAAGAAAGAGTAATGCGTGCACAGAGATAGGTGTAGATGAGGTGTAGTTTTATATATATATATATATATATATATATATATATGGGTCCCCTTCAGAAACCTGAACGCTCACCCGACTTCCAAAATACCAAGATGAAAAGGCTGACGACCGCACAACAGCAATATCGTGGAAAACTGACTTTCCACTCCAGGTAAGTAACTGCTTAGCCATCCTGTTGAACTTTGCCCCTTACCCCCATGGTAGTGCGATCTGGAGTTGGTATATTTGGTTAGGGGGTGTGGGGGGGGGGTAAAGAACCCCACATGGGTGAGTTTGCTTTCCTTTGGTTTTACATTTTTGTCAGGATCGGCAAGCAGCTACTTATCTGGAGTGGAAAGTCGGTGCTCCGGGATGTCAGTGTGCAGTCATTGACCTTTTTGTCTCGGCATTTTGGAAGTTGGATAAGTGAGCATTTGGGTTTCTGAAGTAGACCTATATATATATATATATATATATATATATATATATATATATATATATATATATATATATGGGTCTCCTTCTAATAATAGGCGAAGATGACTTTACGAGGATGACAACACTGAACTGTTAATTTGCCGAATGATTACACTACCGAATTTTTTAACTGGGTTAGAATGTAGTCATGTTCACATAAAGTTTGTTTGACAAATGACACTGTATCCATATATATATATATATATATATATATATATATATATATATAAACACACACACACACACACACACACACACACACACACACACACACACACACACACACACACACACACACACACACACACACACAGCTAGGGTGAGATGTGAGCTTCATTTTCAGTATTCAGTATGTATTTGAAGTGTTTAGTGCTTCTGGTGTGGTTGAATTCATTATTGGTATTCAGAAATAAATGCCAATAATGTGTTTTTGGCCAGGGCTAAAGTGCTAACTGCTCCCTGTTAACTAATTATAGAGTTTATAGAGAAAAGTTATTGGCTAGTAAGGACTGCAGAGTATTGATTTCCTACTGTATTTAGATTTGAATTCAGCAATCCTCGAGTCTCTCTAACTTGGAAGCTATCTTCTGCATAGTTGTGTTTGGTTTTACAATGTTCGTATTATTATTAAATCCTCTGTTATTTGTTGACCCTGTGTATCAGCTGTGAGTGCAGGTTATACACAGGACACATAATAGCTCATATCCGAGGCGTGTGTTGGCTGTTGCAAGGGTTTACTACAAGTGATGAAAAATGGCAACAGTGTAAGTCATCACAGAGGTTTCTGATTATCACCCAAATGACATTCCCTTGTTAACACTACCTTTTATGGAGAATACCTCGCATAAGTCCAGTTCAATACACATGATGTCAGTAGAACTTGTAAAGGTAATGAATCCTTCTAGCTTTTGTCTGATTATCCAATTGCCCCCTGAGCTTCTTACTTTCCTCAAACTGCCTACTTGCTTCCAAAAAAAGAATTGAACTGTTTAAAGAAAAAAACAAAAGCGAACAGGATCAGGCGAACAGGTTCAGGCAGGCACAACTGACTTTCTGCAATCTATGTTGCTCTCATTCATTTCCGTATGTTTCTTAACTATACTGTCATTTTTTTTTCTTGCTTATGTACGTATTTGGTTCTACACTATTTTAAAACTGTATTCATTTGGTTGCTTAGATGCTATATTTCGCCTTCTATTTGTATTCTGTTTTTTCTTCTTCCTCTTTCATGCACTAGTCAGTTTTCCATATTAGTCACACACAGTAAATACTCTTCTGATAAACAGCACACTCAAAATCATACTATTGTTCAGTCTCTCCTTCAGTGTTGGACCCCTCCCCCCTTTTTTTCATCTCATCGCAGAATTCTACCTATAAAACTGACAGGTAGACAGTGTACCTCACATAAGTACAGTACAATGTACAGCTTTGTGCCACCATGTTAGAGTTGCTGGCTGACTATTGAATCAGGACTTTCTTGCTGAACAGTTAGCAAGCACGAGAAATGTACCAAAATATATGATCTAAAAACAAAATCAAAAACTCATCAACTAAGATCCAAATGGCTAACTGATATAACTATCAAAACCGTTTATTACAACAGACATATAAGGATGTCTTTTATTTTTTCCAGTCAGCACTTCATTAGACTTTATCTGATGATATGCTTTGTTTGTGAAGATTTTGTATTTATTTACTGTTTCAGAACATAATAAATTACATTTATTTGTCCTTTGTTGACCAGGTCAGTCCCACTATGCTAGTGGCCTCTTTTCAATGGAGACCTGAGGTAATACTTATACTGCTAGGGGAAATTTGGCCAGAGCATTGGGGAACTTCACCTACTCTTTCTGATAGATGCTGTGGGATCTTTTATATCCACCCAAGCTACCACCATCTCAAGTAGATGAAGTCTCACTTTAATGTCTCATTTGCAGTGTGGGAAAATTACTTAACATAGACATTCGGGTATTATGTGAAAGCAAAAAAAGTTTTTTTTTTTAATTTATATGAGGTTTCATTTGTTTGGTAGTTATTGTTGGGTTGCTGTTTTTCCTGTTTTGTTGTACAAAAAAGGCAGTGGTTTATCATGCAGTACATACTTACTTGGTTATTGATCTGTGAGGATCTTAAGAATTCTATTCTTCCATTTCATGATTATTAGCCCTTATTTTTGTATATGTTGGGGAAATTGCATATTTCTTCTAACCATGAGGGTCAGTTGTGTTTAACATGCTAGTGAATTTGCAGGTTCCCAGTCATTTGTCCAAATTATGTTTGAAGGGAATACTGCTTTAGTATGAAAAAATAAATTAATTTGCACATTTCACGACCAGTTTAAAACATATTTTTGCTTTATTAATTGGATCATACTATTTTTTTTGGACTACCATTCAGAATCCTAAGATTTGAATTAATTGTATGCATACAGTCTCATATGGGGTGTCAGTCCCATGAATTTTAAGTTGCTTATTTGTGATGCCCCTGTCATGAGTTCTGTCTTCATTCTCTGTCTATTTGTGAGTTAGCTAAGCCTCATTCATAATGCAGCAAAATAGTCAAATGTAATAGTTTTGCAGCTGTGCATTCTATTCATCACACACCAATTTCTTACACAGTCACTGGTTTAATAAATTAATATATAAAACTGAAGAGAATAAAAAAGAAGAAATACACTCGTTGAGATAAATAAACCACTGGAAATAAAACACAACTGTGTAACAGCAAACACCAGTGGAATAAAACAGTGCCAGGAGTTTTATTCCACTGGTGTTTGCTGTTACACATTTTTCTTTATTTCCAGTGGTTTATTTATCTCAGCGAGTGTATTTCTTCTTTTTTATTCTCTTCATTTTTTACTACACTTGTTGGGAGCATGGCTGAGGTGTTCTCAGATGACTCAGTGAACTATAATTCCCAGAATGCTGCTAGAGGGCCTGGCGAACAACATGATAGGCTCACGCAATGCCTATTGAGGATGGTCAACAGACAGGAAATGGAAGGTGAACCTAGCATGGATGCTGAAAAATTTGTTAGAGCCGTCAGTGACCTTGAATACAATCTTCTTCAACTTAAACGCCAACAGACCAATCAACAGCACTTTTAGGTTTGTCTACATAAAAGAATTGTACCCAGAGGCTTAAGGATCCTGAAAATGCCGACTTATGGTGAACAGGTTCCGGACCTGTTTGCAAGGTGGCAGAAGCTTAATCTAGAGGTGAGCTTAAATTATTTGAATCTGTTAATTGACTTTTTTAAACCTGAGGAAGAAGCCCTTGCCACAAAGATTAATGAGCAATTGAATGGCCTATATGACTGCTTCCCTGGGGGCAAGATTGACTCATCGGTTGATAAACTTATTGACACTGCTTTACTGGTTGAAAGAAAATTGCTTCAGTAAAAGCAGCCTAAGACTGAGAGGGATAGCAGGGATTTTAACTTGGAAATGTTTTCACTTGGCCCAAGAACAGTATCCCTCGATGAAGTAGCTCTAGATTAACCTCCAATCGGACTTCCAATAGAAATGAGCATACTAATATTTCCATGGGTGTAACAAGAACAGCATCCAGGAATTACACTACAGTTTTTTCCACTATTACTAAGTCCCATAATGGATCTTGCAATAAGGGACCTAGCAGCACAGTGACTGAGAGATCTGCTGATAATCATTATTCTATGAACAGTGATGTTGATACCAATGGGCTGAATGGCCTACAAGGGGTAAATGATGTGAGACGTAAAACACCAATGAGCCTTAAGAACAGCATGGATGGCAGAAATGCCAGGTCCAGCAATGGCTCTATCACTTTCCTTTTACCGATTGGCAAGAACCAATGTTCCAACAGGAATCGCTCACAGAGCAGGGGAAGGACAAAGAGGAAACTGCCAGTGGAACAGAATACCAGTCAATCACTCAAGAAGATGTGGAGACAAATCACAACTTGATTGTTTGGAACTTGTCCAAGATATGTTTGACCCCCCCCCCCCCATGAGTTGAATGTACTGGGGAAGGGACTTTCCTTTATACCTGCACAACATGGAGATGTGACAGATACTGTTCCAGATATTATGATGTTTGCAGGGAATGTTTCACTGAAAATACAGTTTGGGGGTGAGGATACTGATGATGCTAATATTAATATTTTCAAGAAACTGAGCCTGTTTATGCCTAATCCACACCCTCTTCTAGATGCATTTGTTAAATTAGTAGAAAATGATTTGCATCAAGCCTTTGAGAGCTCTAGAACTAATCATTATAATAACCTTACTCAGTATGAGAAGACAGCTCTACATACATTATGAAATTACATGACTATATCCATTAGACCAGCTGATAAAGGTGACTCCAGAGTAGTGATAGACAGGTCAGACTATTTTAATTCCATGAAAGAAATGTTAGGTGATAATCAATATTACACTGTTATCACCAAGAAAGACATAAATTGTCTTATAAGAACTATTAGGAATACCTTGAGTAATTGTTTACAAGACAAAATAATTAGTCTTGACTTGTATAACTATTTTTTGATAAATAACCAATAAGAAGAAACGTAAACTCTTGAAAAACAGACAAAGGTGCTCCGACAAGCCACAAATTCAAAAGTAACTGAAACGCACTTTTATTCACCAAATAGAAAAAACAGCGTTTTCGCTCCTGCAAAAGCGGAAGCTTCATCAGCATTAAAAGAGCACAAGCTCACAGATTTTTAAAACCTTCACTAGTGACCAGTTGTTGATGTCATTTCCTAATTAATGCACGCACAGTGCAATTAAAGCAGTATACCATACCATAAGTAAAGTATTTAAAAATATATATAAAAGAAATCTAAAAAATATGTATAATGCAAGCAAGTATATACGTTTAACTTAACAACAGCCCTACCTATATGAATACAAGTAAACAAACAGCAGCAAATCACAAAAAATGTGTAAAGGTTATATAACATTTCGCTAACCACAATGACAGCAAGTTAATATCTAAAACATCAAACAAAATAGAATTAAAAAGTGGTAAAAAATAGCCATAGAAAACTTCTAAAAATACTACAAGCTACAGCAGTTCAACCATTCCTTTTAGGAAAAAAATTGGAAACATGAATTGTAAAGCCCAAATTACCTAAGATAACTTCTGTACTTTAAAATAGATGCAATATTACAATTGTCATTGAGTCCAGGATAGGAAAAAGCATCTAACTGAAGTTGCCACTCTAACTCACGGGTCTCTAAAATTAGAGATTGCGGGCCGCCCCTGATGTCACACTTAATGTTGTCTATGCCCATGAATTGAAAGCTGTGACCACTATTACTCAAAATATGTTTAGAGAGGGCATTGTCACTTCTCTTATTCTTAATCGCATAAATATGTTGGTAAATGCGGTCACGGATTCGCCGGTCCGTTTTACCAACATAAAATGCAGGGCAGCATTCACAAAGGGCTAAATAGACTAAAGATCTAGTGTTGCAGTTGATCTTATGGTTAATGAAATATTTCCTCTTACCAATAGAAAAAGAATTTCCTACCCGGAGGTGTCTACACCATTTACAACACCCACAATTTTGATAAATGAGACATTGATTCCTGTCATACAGGGTTTTCCAAAGATCCATAAGGATAGCCACAGACCACAGATGAGACCCATTGTTGCTGGCTGTGGTTGGAGCATGGAGCCCCTCTCTATATTTGTTGAGAAGCACCTACATCCAGTCTTAGATAGGAATGAGGTGGTGCTGAGGGACTCCAAACAGTTTTTAAGAGATCTTTTTGACTATATTAAAATGGAACCGACAGATTTGAAGTACCTACTGGCCACTGTGGATGTACAGTCACTGTTTACCATGATTCCTAACCAGGCTGGCTTGATTTATGTGGGTAGATACTTGTCCAAGTACAGTGCATATGATCCTTCGGTATGTCATCTGATAGATCTTTGTATGAGAATAGTACTCGAGAATAATACCTCTGTCTTTGATGATGTTTATTACCAACAAAGAGATGGCGTGGCTATGGGCACCTCTAGTGCCATTAGCTTTGCCAATATGGCCATGGATCAATGGGAAGACAAATGTATGTTTTCAACACCAAGTTTTCATCAATATGTCTCATGATATCATAGATTTGTGGACGACCTGCTCCTTGTTTGGACAGGTTGTCCTGATGAGTTAGTCAAGTTTCATCAAGATTTGAACTCCTCTATCAGTTTTTTGAAATTTTCTCTGAAGTATTCAGACACTTAAGCTGAATTTTTGGATGTGCTTTTAACCAGACAGGTTGATGGCTCCCTCTGTACTGGTATATATAGGAAACCATGTTATAGGAATTCCCTGTTGCATTGAGATAGCATGCACCCATCACATATGTTTAAGGATATAGTTAAGGGACAGAGGTTGAGAGCCTCTAGGCTGAATGGGACAGATGATGGTTTTAAATCTGAGTTGTTATGCTTAAAAGGCAAGCTGACTGACAGAGGCTATAAAGAAAAGGAGGTTGATGATATACTTTGTAGCATACCTCCACTTAGATCCAGTATAGCCAGACCACACTACTCTGAGCACTCCACTGATTCCATTGGTAGGAGACCAACTCCCATTAGATCTACTTATATTTCTGTTCCTCTAACTTACACCACTGACACTAAGATGACAATGAATGTTATTAAGAGACACTGGAACATATTAACAACAGACCCCAACATCCAGAGGCTTGTAGGTGATACTCCCAGCTTCTTATATAAGAATAAGAAAAATCTAAAAAGATTATTATGTTATCCAGATAACCAGAAACCTGGTGTGTCTGAGTATGGAGCCAGTACATTGGCATGTGGAACATGTAATTTTTGTAACTATGTAGACAGTAGTGGGTATTTTCAACATCCTGATGATCGATGTAGGTTTGATTTTAAGGTGCACGCAACCTGTCTGACTCCACATGCGGTCTACCTTGCCAGCTGCATGGCCTGCTAAGCATTTTATGTAGGCAAGATGGATAGACCTCTGAAAGACAGGATTAGGGAGCATTTATACAGTATCCATTGTGCTTCTGCCAACAATGCCTTGTCCAAATATGTTATGACCACTGATGCGAGACACTCTTTTAAGTTCATGGTGATTGATAGGATAAACCCCACTGTCTGAGGTGGTGATGTTAGAAACCTTACTGAAACAAGGGAGGTCAACTGGATGATTAGGTTAAAAGCAAATCAGGGCAGTGGTCTTAATGAAAAAGTCCCATTAAGACCCATTCTAAAAGACGAAGCCTTAGAAAATGATAACTGCTGAGTGTTATTAAAATATATATAATGCCATTATATACATTTTTATTTATACACATTTCTTATATATATTGTATGTATATTGTTGCATTATTTTATATTACTTTTTATAGTACTTGCTTCAAACAGATCAATGTTGGATCAGTACTGAAAGTGTATTGACAGATTTTTCAATGTTTGAGTGATTTTATTTCCTGTACAGGTTGTTTTATTAGTTTATTTGTTTTTTATTATGTATATGCTATATTTATGCTTGGTTTAATATAATGCTTCATGTGATTCATTCAACCTGTTTGCCTCACTTTGATTGATATTTGCATATATAAACATGCTAGTGCATTCATTTTCTGTAGAAGGTCTGATGAAGCAGATGTGAAAGTGCTTACCTTTTTAATTTTATGAGCGAATAAACATTTTTTATAACTCCTGGCACTGTTGTATTCCACTACTGTTTGCTAATATATAAAATTGTTTTAAAAGTTCATAGAGAGGTACTAGGTTAGTTGCCCTATTGGACCATTATAAGTCTATCCAATTTCCTAGGATGAGAATCAAACCCTATACTTCTTGTCTGTGAGGTAAAACACCATAACCATTATTCCATCCCCAAAGACAGGTCAATAAAGACATTACCTATACAATGAATAATGTCAGACTTAGCTTATTATATTAGTTGAACAGAATCCAGGAGAGCAATTTTGTTCAATTATATGAGTTTCATTGTACACTATACACTTTCTCAAAAATGGCATTTAATTTGTGTGGCTAAAAATAGTATAGTTCTCTCAATGGTAAACTTCAGTTATGACTGTGAAGAGATCTATTTCATGAAGGTGAAAACCACATGTGAATTTGTTGCCATTAGCAGCAAACTGACAACTTTATAAGGCAGTAACTATAGAAAATAAATTGATTTCTCTTTTGGATGAAAAGCATCCATGCATAGTTAATAATCAAATACACAGACATACACACACAGACACACAGAAATACACAGTCACGCACACTGACAGACTCATGTGTATATATACACACACACACACACACACACACACACACACACACACATACACACACACACACACACACACACACACACACACACACACACACACACACACACACACACACACACACACACACACACACACACGCACACACACAGAAATACACAGTCACGCACACTGACAGACTCATGTGTATACACACACACACACACACACACACACACACACACACACACACACACACACACACACACACACACACACACACACACACACACACACACACACACACACACACACACACACACACACACACACACACACACACACACACACACACACACACACAGACACCTGGTGTCGTTACTGTTTCAAAACTAGAATACCACTGGCCAAAAGCCTAAAAGGTAACCATACTCCATTTAAATTAGATGGATCAATCTCTAACTGCTACTCAGATGATCCAAGACTGATTAGCAACCAGGTTGCTGGAGGAACTGGGGAGGATGGTGTTGGAAGGAGTGGGACTTTGTCAGCTTGACCATTTCAGGAGTGAGGGGTGAACTTCTCTTTGTGATGTATTAATAGGCTCCTAGTGATGAGGACAAGTTGTGAGGCTTTACAGGGCAGAGCTGGAGTTGCATGATGTTATGTTATGTCAGCATCTCCTCCTAGTTAGGGCTTCCTAGATTATCTGACATATAGACAACAGTGTAAATAATATTGCTAGAGGTTCTACTTCATGTTTTATGTCCCTTTCCCAACCTACTTGCAAAAAAGGTGATCCCAGCCTTTGGTGGGGGTAGATACTGCAGACATTAACGTTAAGACCAATAGGGGCAGAAAGCAGCAGATAGTCAGCTGGAAAGTATGCAGAGGGGGAAGGGATAAAAAATAAAATTTTAAAAAATTGAAGAGGTACTGCATGTGTCTGAAGGTGCACATGCACAAGCCAATACAGTGACATCACGGCTTTGTCATTTCAGTGGATCACAACTTGTATGGAAAGAAATGCTACTATGCAATGTACTTGTTTATGAAAGATTTAAAACAATACATTTTTAAATGTGCATGATGTATATTAGCTTCATTATCAAAAGTAAACCAACTCAAGTTATACGTAAAATAACATGAATTATGGCTTGGTGGTGATTGTTGCTAAAGGGCCCAATTAATATATGTGTACATCAAAGAATATTCAGGACTGACTTGTGAAAATGCATACAGGCTGTGTATACCAGTGTGTAAGTGTGCAGTGAGTAAATCAGTAATGTATTGCAGCTCTGGACTCTGTTGTGTTTAGCAATATTATGCAGCAACGTACGTTCAGAGCAAGTATACAAGAATGGCTGCAACATATGCCTGGATAGTGATAGCCTAAGCACTACTTCAGCATATGCAGCTTCTGGAAATTTTGTAAGTGCATCTGCTGCCTTTGCATAACAGTGACATTTTATTTTTTTCTTTTGTGGATACATTTACTGATATTTCTACTTCATCAGCCTGATTAATAGAAATGCTTGTGTCCCTTTGCTGAACTCAGATTTAGAAAATTCCATATCATCTTGCCTCATACCGTTTCTAATTTTGACTGACTATTTTTGGTTGTTATGGCTTTATTTTGAACATCTTAAACATACATCCCTTTTTTATCCTGCGTATACACAACCCACGCATTTTTAACCATTACTTTTTCTGCTGTCTTCTCTTTTGTAAGATTTGTCAATCTTATTAATATGTTGCACGAATAACTTTCTCCTTCATCTGTTTTGTTAAAGTGTAGATTTTTACAAGTTTTAGGGAAGTTCTACATGACTGTGTATTATTTGTCTCTTCTGATTTACAGAGCAGTTAATGCAGCAAACCCATCATTGGGAATGAGTGAGTATGACAAATGCACATTATGGCGTGTTTCACACTGGTATGCAGGAAGGGACACGAAGATTATTGTAAGTCTAGTCTTGGCCCAATGACTCAAAACTGAGTTCTCATAAATGATAATTCTTCATCTTAACTGAAATAACAGGTACAAAATTGATGCGTATGTTTCTTTTGATACTTTATATAGCAAACATTTAATGTCTAGGGGAAAACATATACATGATAATGTTTAGGAATTCCTGGTCATTTATTTTTTTGTAAATCATGACATCAGAACAGCTGCATTAGATCAACTACTGAGGTCATTGAATCTGTGCAGCAGAGACTTTTTACTTCTGACTTATGTTTGTCACCTTTAGCAAAGGGAAAAATGGTGAAAAGCCGCACCCTTTGCTTTGACCCTCTTGCTCCACGTATTTTGGTAAGCAAAAGTGGACTGCTTTCCTTATAGAGTTACCTGTGAATCTCCTGGCTTTCATAAATCAGTAAATAATGTGATGAATGCAGCAATGAAACTTGCATAACATGTTAAAAAATGAGTTTATATTATTGCTTTAGCGGTTGGTGTATGTGTTTGAACTATTACACTATGAAGGCATGAGGCTTAAAAAGCACACTGAGATGATGAGAGCATGAAGAATTACAAATACTGTTAGTGTACTGTTTCTCTTAATTTGCATATTTTGTTTTTATAAACTGATTTTTGTGTATATGCTAAGTATCATTTAAACTGATCCTGGAAAGAGCATATATTTTTATTAGAGGAAACAAGTGTGTCTGAAGGACAGATCCATTATTTTGCTGCTTTTAAATGAAGGCTCAGACCTTTTTTAGGCTTTGTGAGATTAAATAAGAGGAGGACTGGGCTAGTCAGACTATTGCCTGCTAACTGTCACATTTCATACCTCCCAGGTTGCCAGTAAAAATGAAACAAAAGAATATTCTGGTAACAAAATTAAACTTCAGCTAAAAAATCCAAGTGAATACCTCACAAAGAGGATTACTGGCCTCAAACAGATGCCCTATGCAGACCGTCTCAAAAAACTCCAGCTTTACTCCATCGCATATCGCCTACTCAGAGGCGATCTCTGCCTAACATACAAAGCTATGTCAAACCCAGAGCTGTTGGACATGCTCCACTTAAAGAAATCCCAATCCCTCTGAACTACACGCTGTAGAAACCTAAACCTTGTTACCACAATAAACAGAACATGCTGGAGGGATAGATTCCTGTCCCAGAGACTTCCCATACTCTGGAACAGACTACCTATCTATGTCAAACAGAGCTCCTCATTAGCACTCTTCAAGCAAAATCTTGATGATTGGATGGGAGATAGGAAATTCACCCGGGGATCACTTCTGTGGCTCTGCTTGACAGGGGCACAGGAAAATAATTTTCTTGGGTGGCGAAAGCCAGGGTACATTTTTGGCTAGGCTTATATAGGCCCTAGGGACAATAGCCTAGTACCTACCTATGAACCTATAAGTGAAGCAGTACTGGGAAAATATATAACTGAATGTTATAGGAACTTAGAATGACTTAAAAAGTCTGACAGGCACTTACTAGAAGCTAATTTTTCTGGCACAGACTGATTTACTTACTGTCAAGAAAATTTTCTGGCAGGCACCAACAACCTTATTCTGACCATGCCTTAAATGACCCAGACTCAATTAACAGCCTGGGAGGAGGTGGTTGAGTAGGACTTGGGGAGTGAGTGACCATAGGCAACTCACCCATTTTAGGGTGCTAGCATAGGATGCGGAGACTGATAAATAGGCAGAAGCCTGGTCACTAAAATAACTGTGTCTCAACATTCAGAAAAAAAGATATGGAAACATGAAACTAGGGCATAGTCTGCTGAGGCAAGTACCTTATTCCACTCATTTGTTTTAAATTACTGCTAAAGTATCAGCCTTGTCATTTAACATGGCTTTTAAATTCCATGCTATAAAGGGTTTGTATAATAATAAGCTTTAGGGCCAGGGCTTGCAAAAAACAAAAAAAAAAAAATAAATAAAAAGGAAGTCTGGTAGCATAAATGTTAAGGCCTTAGTCCTGCAATGCAATATTTAAAGATGTTGTGCTTCTATCAGCATGATGGAGGAGGAAGCCTGCTCAAGACTATTATTTGATGAACAAAAATATAAGTCTGACTTGTGCATTTAGGTGCAAAGGTCTGAAATAAAAATAACCCAAAACAAAAATGTGCAAAGAAAAACTCTGCTACCCTGATGAAGCTGCCGAGGAACTGTAGAGCAAAGCAAAATGAAAACTTCGGCGAAGCACCATGGCTTGATTAATATTAACTGCAAAATACTTCAACGAGACCAACAGTTGCATTAATGAAAACACCTTTAATACACAAAATAAAAACAGAAAACGATGAGCACTTTCGGCTGAAATAGCCTTCTTCAGATCGTGAAAATACATCTAGCTAAAAACATTTAAAAAGATAAAAGCATCCAATCACAATCACATTTCATCAGGTTTAACCAATAAAAATGCACTTCCTACTTAATAAGTTAATTAAGAAAGATTAAACAGGCTTGTATGACCAGTGACAAGATTTATCCAATCGTAGACTGTTCTGTGAGCAGTGAACCAATAGCTTGTTTAGGGTGGGATTAAAACAATAACAATAATGTATTCCTCAACTGAGATACAATGCAAATCCAGTCTTCAAAGGAAGACCTGTCATTGGTCTTCCCACTAGGTAAACTACCAATTATACATTAATACCAAGAGCGAAAAGCTAATCATTTTGTTCCTTACACAATAGCTAATGACAGACTCCCTAAGTGCAAATAACATTTTTAGAGTCTACAAGAACAATAAAAGATAAGCCATTCCATGAGCAAAAATAATAGTAATATAAGAGTTAAAGACCTTAGGATAGGTCATAAAAGTTCTATTCTAATAGCATCACAGCCAAGGGGAACAGCACACTAACAGACATCAGATAAAACAACTGCCTTTCATGACAGAATGCAAGGCTAAACAAAAAAGATATAAATTATTCACTTTTGGGTCGTAACTAAAAAAATGTGTAGCGTTTCTCACTAGCCGAATTAGAACACCAATCTGAGTAATTTCTGGTTACAGATCATATAAAGGAAGACTGTGTTTTATTAAGTACACACTTCTATTTCACCAAATAAAATAACTTCCAATGGCATGCTACACTTAGAAAAACATAACCTATAGCTTGTTTAGAGCAGGGCTGAAAAAATCAGCAGTAAATGGTTGTGCCATTACTACATTAATTCTAGTGATAAGACAAGCCTTCAGAAGGCATTTGTCATTGGTCTCCTCAACTAGAGGATAACCTATCGCAATCTATACCACAAGAAAAATGGCTAATCACTGGTTTCCATTGAGGTAAATACTACGGAAATATTCCTAGTTAAGGATCATCTAATAAAATGCTGTGCTAACTACACACCTCAATTTGATCCAATAGGATAACTTACAATGACATATTACATTTAGAAGACCAGAACCAATAACTTATTTTCTTTCAGCTAACAAAAGTCATAAATACATAGATATTTGCAAAAGCAAAAGTTAATGCAATCTATTAATATCCAATGGTCCGTAATATAGGTTAAGAGATGAACATCTATATTAGCTAAATTAAGTAACAGAAAGACTACAAATAATATTTCATATAGTCTAATAGAAAAACTCTTGCTTAAACTTGAGTTCCTTACAGGAAATCAATTCAAAGACTATTCAAAACTATATGAGCCGACAACAAGAACGAATTACAAGTGAATTTTCCTATGGGCTCATAACAAAGCTCTTGCCTAGACTTGAATTCCTCATAGGAGATCAATTCAAGGACTATTTGAAGCTACATTGCCAGAAAAAACATTAGATCATAATTAAGACACTCCTTTGCAGTAAGGGATAAACCAAACCATAACACAGCTGCTCCAGATACAGTAAATATGGAGACTACAATATCATACATAGAGTAAACTAAACAGTATAGAAACTGATATCGACAGGGGCACAAAAAGAAAACCTCTCATCATTGGCCTATGCCCAGACTCCTTGCTTTCAATATAGGTTTCAGTGGAACCACATTATTGATACCTGGATGGCGATCAGCTCTAAGAGTCACAATCCATTCAACTTCCCTGGTTTCAGTCCAATTTACTATATCACCTTTCCTTGAAGTCTGATGTATATATTCTATTGCTTGGAATTTGAAATTATGATTAGGGAAGGTAGCAATCTGCACAGATAACACATTATTAGGATCACCATTTCTTATATCTTCCAAATGTCGTAGAATACAATCTTTGAAATGCTGGTTGGTTTTACCAACATAGAAAGCTTTGCAGGTGGAACAAGTGGCTAGATAAATTAAGTTTTGTATGTTACAAACATATTGAAAGTATATGTTTTATTGGAGACTGGGTGGATAAAGACATTGCTACCATCAATAGAAGTGCAAGCTTTGCATTGATGACATCTAAAAGTACCTTTCTTATTCAAGGGTGCTTGCTGGACAAAGACTTATTTTGGCATAAGAGATGTTTTATTTTTTTTAAGTTTTTAAAACAAAACCTAGGATGATCCCCTACAATATTTCTGATCTTATCATCAGCCGTTAGAACCGGCCAATATTTCTTAATTGTCTCACAAACATGTTTGTTGTCATTGCTGAAAGTCATTAAGAACTTCAAGTGCAGGTTTTCAGTCCTGGTGCTGGAGTGTGGAAAATAATCTGTTGATCAGTTAAAATATGGCTGACCTTGATTTGTTCTGATGGTGTTAATGTTGTTGGTCAATCTGAGGTCCATATCTTTATATACTCTTGATTTCAAGTTATGGTGCAACTCAGTGAACTCTCTTAAAATGTCATCATCATTGGTACATAGTCAAGAAATTCTGGTGGCTTGATTTTCCAGAATATTGTTGAAGACGTGTTTGGGATTCATACTTTGTCTATGCAAATAATTATTTCTCCATGTGTCTTTTCTATGGAGACTAGTTTGTATTCCATCAATAGGATCTTATGAGATCTTCACATCAAAGAAAATCAACCATTTTATCAGAGTAATTGACTTTAAACTTCAGAAAACCAGTGGTGTCATTGAGGTAGTCTGTGAATAAAGTCAGTTGTTCGGCATCATCTTGCCACATAATAAAAATGTCATCAACAAAATGACCCTAACAGAAGAGATAAAGACACAAGCGAAACCGAATACTCCTCTACACAGCAATAAGGAGAAGTCCCAGCAACCAAGAACAAGCACACAAAAACCAGAAAGTAAATAGTACCTTAGTACACGGTAAAATCACTTCTTTATTAAAACGAACAAACGTAATGTAAAGCGCTTTTTGTCTCACTGATAGTGAGACTTCCTCAGACAAAATCTCAAATGTAAAACATCTCCTTATAAGCCCAGCCAAGTTCCTAATTAACACTTCTTACATTAATCAATCAATTAGTAAAAACAGTTTCAAAATAGCGGCTTTCCCAGCTTGATGTCAAACACTATTACATTCATGTTATCGTTTTCCAAAGACAATGGAAACTTTTTAAAGATTCCTAAACATTCTAATAATTAGCCCAACCACTTTGAACCTTAAAAACATTAAAAACATTTGATTACACCTCTAAAACCTGTTCAATGTAAATATTACTTCAAACTTTTTGAGCCTCAGTTAATTAGGTTTGTTGCATCTCGTACATCCGCTAACTGAAATGCTTTATCTTTTATTGGATACTTTGTATTACCTGTGTATCCACAATCGGGTCATTCCCACGACCCTTTCAGTTCGTGAATTTATCCAAGTAAAGAAAAATACATTCAATACCCAAACAGAAACCTAACCAAATGGTTAAGCCTGTTTTAAAGTTGCTTTCTAGTCGTATAGTCGTATTCCACACAACTTCCACCCTTACAGTTGCGAATATGCGTCACACAACTACATAGTAAAACCTACATTTAAAGCAACCATGCACTGCTATGAATAAACTCCGTTAAGTGGAATTCCTTACAGACACTTTAACCTAAATAACAATGTAGGTATTTAAACTCAAAGTTTGAAATAGAAATACATTAAAATGTTTACATTTATACTTCTAAGTGTTTACAATAAATAAGACATCACTTAATCTTCAGATAAAAGATATTAAATGTGTGTATATATATATATATATATATATATATATATATATATATATATATATATGAAAAAACAAGCAAAACCCCGAGACATTATATCAGCAAAACAGACCCAAATGGAAGATATAGCCAACGCTTCCACTTCAAAGAACTCAAAATCCAACGGACTTCCAGAAACAAGCACGATGTTAGCAAAATAGAACTTTATTGATGTTAGCGTTTTCACAGGTGTCCCTGCTTCATCAGACGTTACAAACAAACAATAACCTTGCACCATTATATATCAAGTTTAAAATACGTCATTTCCCAGTCTAATAGAGTTAAAACATCACTTCCCATGTGATTAAAATCACACACTCAAATAAAACAGTATAGACATCCATATATCATATACGAACGCAATTAATATAGCAACATTAAGCATTGTCCAAAGTAAAACTACAACGGACAAGAATGAAATTCCTGTCCCTAAGCACAGCATATATATATAAATGTTCACTTAAAAACACGTTATGGAGCAAGAATAAAACACTCCCAGGCAGCCCTTGTAATGCTGTCATGTTATGCTACAGTGATGGACAGTATATAAGATTTAAAGAATCACAATGTGGACATATGAGAACCACAAACAGAGTCCTAATGCTAACCTACCATTTAACAGTTTTGACTATAAGTAGCGCATAATACCGCATGGTCGTATTCTAAGTAGTGTCTGCACTCAAACCTATTAAAAATATATAAGGCACTCCCAAACAAATCTTGTAACGCTGTCATATGTTATTACAAAAACTAAATGCTTATCTATCATTTAATAACTTTAACTACAAATAACGCATTACACCGCAGATTCAAATTCTACATGGTATCCACATTAAAACCTATATACAAATGCTAGACTAAACGGATATATTAACCCTTTGAATAGTTAAAATATCCTCAATTCAACACTATACATATATTAAACACCAAACATCAAGTGAAACTTGATATTTGATATGCCTAGGTTTCAAATATGATCTCAAAGGGACGGAGTCATTGAGACCTCGCTCCCGATGAGCGACAGAACATAAAATCCATTCAGTCTCTAGTTAATTCAGCATTATATATATATTGAGCACCAAACATCAAATAAAGCCTAATGTTTAATAGATCTAGTTTTCAAGTATGGTCTCAAAGGGACCGAGTCATTAAGACCTCGCCCCCTATGAGCAGCAAGACGTAAAATCCATTCAGTCTCTGATAATTCAGTCTGATTGACCAAATCCCCCCCCCCCCTTAAACTCTCTCTCTGGACATGTAACACTTGGAACGTAAAAGTGTGCTGAGCAAACTGTAGCATATGTTTGGAAATTGCACTACAGGCATCCCGCCTATTGAAGCAGTACAAGTGGTCCTGAATACGTTCTCTCAGAGAACGATTGGTCTTGCCCACATAAAACATAAAACATCTCTGGCAGGTAGCTACATATACAAGATTCCTTGTATTGCAGTCTGCTCGACACCTAATCTGCCAGAGTTTACCATCGTTGGAATTCCTAACAAACCTGGACATATCCACATAGGAACACTGAGGACAAGAACCACACCTTCTAGTTCCTAGATCAATCGCTGAACTAGTCAGCATGTTCGTGGCAGATAAATTAGGAAAACACAACTGTTGTTTTAAGCTTTTAGAATTATTGAAAACATATTGTGGGCAATTCCCTACAATTTTGCAAATCTCCTTATCTACAGTTAAAATATTCCAGTTATTTATTATTACCTTCTGAATCATCTCCAAATTCTTAACATACGGTATGAGTATACGCTGTTGTGTATTACCCATGCCACATAGCTTCCTTTTATATGCATGTTCATGATCCGAATAATAAGGCTTACCCCTACCATCTCTCAACTTAACCACATCATTGCAAACCTTCTCAACCACCGTGCAATCATATCCCCTTCCACATACATCTTTGCTTAATTTACTAAGTTCCTGATGAAAAGAAACATCATTGGAACAAAGTCTCGAAATTCTTAGACCTTGTCCTTTGACTACATTAGCAAAGGTTCTGGGATGATGCATGCTGTCAGCCTGCAAAAATGATGTTCTATGACATTTCTTCCTATAGACATTAGTATTATAAGAACTGCCTTCACGGGTTATAGTAACATCTAAAAATCAATGGATTCATTCGAATGATCCATCGTAAATTTAAGGAAACAATCCAACCCATTGACATATTCCGGGAAAGAATTCAGTTCGGCAACTGTACCTTGCCACAGGAGAAAGAGGTCATCCACAAAGCGTCTATAAAAAACAATCCGTGGATGAACTAATAAGACCTCTCTCTCCCATGCTGCCAACACGAGATTGGCATACGTGTTGGCAGAGCTGGTGCCCATCACCACACCAGTACATTGCCGATACAGCCTATCTGAAAACATAAAGAAATTGTTGTCAAGTACAGTCTCAAGAAGCAGTGTCAAAAAATCAACATCAGTAATCGACAGGGTTTCACATAACAGATTTTTAACCATTGCAATACCATCAATATTAGGTATGCAGGTGAATAAGGAAACTACATCTAGAGTGACCATAAGAAGAGTCTCCACATTACCAAACTCTCGAGCAAACTTATAAAGATCAGTTAAAAAATGTCCAGTGTCCCTCAAGATATGTTGAAACCTGTTAAGTGTGTTCCTCAACCTATTGTCCAAGTAAAGTTTGAGTTCTTTGAAGTGGAAGCATTGGCTATATCTTCCATTTGGGTCTGTTTTGCTGATATAACGTCTCGGGGTTTTGCTTGTTTTTTCGTATTTTGTTGGGATGGAAGGTATGCCAGATAAGGATCGTAATGATCAGTTGGATCGGGCACCGTTGGGCTCGTTTGGTTCTCTGAGACATGTTTTGAGAGACATTACCAATCCACTCTTGGCCCTTGATATGAATTTGCCAGTCGTGAATGAAAATTTGAATCCGGACAAGGAAATCATGGCCAGGCAGATCATGAGAGACATGGAAAACAACTTTTTCAGGTACAAACGTTTACAGTGCCAGTGTCATCATATGGAGGCCAGCATGCATAATAAGGTAATCCCGAGAGGGCTTCGTATATTAAATATGCCAACGTATGGCAATGTATACCCTGATCTGTTGATGCGGTGGCAAAGAATTAATCTAAGAGTGAGTATGGCATATATGGAATTGCTCGTTGATTTTTTTAAACCGAAGGAGCTTGAAATTCTTGACAACATTGTTAAACAACAGTCTAAGCTTATAGAGCTTACAGGCAATGATGCTACTGACTTGTTCCTACATGAATTAATGGATCGGGTAACACGATACGAGACCAGTTTGTTGGCTCAGAAAAAGAAAAAACTCCTCAGGGACAAAAAGGACTTTGACAACAACAATGTCTTTGTTTGGCCTAAGGCAAATGGTTCAAGTAGAAATAATACTGCTAGCAATGAGAATCGGCCTGCTTACAAGAAAACTAGTAGAGGTGGCGATGTACCACATGGTAATAATGACAACATTATTTGTGATGTGAGACCTCCAGTAACTGATACCATTCGAAGGGATGGAGGTGTGGCCAGTGAAGGGAGTGCCTCTCAGTCCAACGCTCATGATGGTTTATGTGAAGCACTGTTATCACCTAAGTCTGTTACGTCAGTGTACTTTACCCCAGCGGAAGATCGTAATGTACGGGATATGGGTGATGAGACATCCAATAGTACTGGGACAGCAGTGAGACGTAAAATATAGCTTGACAGGTTGAAGACTACGGGTCAACAGGATTTTCCTGCAGCGCCCCTCCCCATACGGGTGGGGAGGAAGAGGTCGGTAGATTTGGATTACAACAGAGGGGCCAAGCGTCGGGACATCAGCATGGAGTTTTGGACTCACAACAATGCGGGAGGGCTGAGTCGTTAGTCCTGAACATTTCCAGTTATGTGTTGTCTGAAGTTGAGGTGAATGTTCTTAACAAGGGATTATCATTCGTTCCAAGTAGGAGAGCTGATATCAGTGAGATCTTACTAGCAATTAGATCTTTTGCTAGGAATGTGAATCTCAAACTTTTATTTAAGGACACGGCTACCAAAGGTGAGCATGTTTTTAAGCCTAAAAGTTTGATTAACCCTCGATTAACACCTGAGCTTGATTTGTTTATTAAAGCTGTAGAAAATGAGCTCTATGACAGCTTTAAGGGTACTGTGACTGATTCTGACGACAATTTGACTTCGCCCGAATTGGATGCCATTTCTGCCTTGAAGAATAACAACCGTATTATTATACGTCCCGCAGACAAAGGTGGACTAATAGTCGTCCTGGACAGAGACTTTTATATTGACTCTATGACCAACATGCTTTCTACTGATGCTTACACTGAAGTAGTTATGTCAGATGTAGAAAAATCATGTTCTATGATATGTGATATGTTACTTGAATGTAAATCTTTAGGCCTTTTGACATCAGATCTGTATGATTGTTTTAAGGTTGACTATCCTATAATACCTTCCATCAATGGACTTCCCAAGGTCCATAAGGATGGGAGTAATCCTCCTCTTAGGCCTATTGTTGCAGGGGAAGGATGGATTACGCAACCTATTTCCATTTACCTGGACAATAGGTTAAGGAACACACTTAACAAGTTTCAACATATCTTGAGGGACACTGGACATTTTTTAACTGATCTTTATAAGTTTGCTCGAGAGTTTGGTAATGTGGAGACTCTTCTTATGGTCACTCTAGATGTAGTTTCCTTATTCACCTGCATACCTAATATTGATGGTATTGCAATGGTTAAAAATCTGTTATGTGAAACCCTGTCGATTACTGATGTTGATTTTTTGACACTGCTTCTTGAGACTGTACTTGACAACAATTTCTTTATGTTTTCAGATAGGCTGTATCGGCAATGTACTGGTGTGGCGATGGGCACCAGCTGTGCCAACACGTATGCCAACCTCGTGTTGGCAGCATGGGAGAGAGAGGTCTTATTAGTTCATCCACGGATTGTCTTTTATAGACACTTTGTGGATGACCTCTTTCTCCTGTGGCAAGGTACAGTTGCCGAACTGAATTCTTTCCTGGAATATGTCAATGGGTTGGATTGTTTCCTTAAATTTACGATGGATCATTCGAATGAATCCATTGATTTTTTAGATGTTACTATAACCCGTGAAGGCAGTTCTTATAATACTAATGTCTATAGGAAGAAATGTCATAGAACATCATTTTTGCAGGCTGACAGCATGCATCATCCCAGAACCTTTGCTAATGTAGTCAAAGGACAAGGTCTAAGAATTTCGAGACTTTGTTCCAATGATGTTTCTTTTCATCAGGAACTTAGTAAATTAAGCAAAGATGTATGTGGAAGGGGATATGATTGCACGGTGGTTGAGAAGGTTTGCAATGATGTGGTTAAGTTGAGAGATGGTAGGGGTAAGCCTTATTATTCGGATCATGAACATGCATATAAAAGGAAGCTATGTGGCATGGGTAATACACAACAGCGTATACTCATACCGTATGTTAAGAATTTGGAGATGATTCAGAAGGTAATAATAAATAACTGGAATATTTTAACTGTAGATAAGGAGATTTGCAAAATTGTAGGGAATTGCCCACAATATGTTTTCAATAATTCTAAAAGCTTAAAACAACAGTTGTGTTTTCCTAATTTATCTGCCACGAACATGCTGACTAGTTCAGCGATTGATCTAGGAACTAGAAGGTGTGGTTCTTGTCCTCAGTGTTCCTATGTGGATATGTCCAGGTTTTTTAGGAATTCCAACGATGGTAAACTCTGGCAGATTAGGTGTCGAGCAGACTGCAATACAAGGAATCTTGTATATGTAGCTACCTGCCAGAGATGTTTTATGTTTTATGTGGGCAAGACCAATCGTTCTCTGAGAGAACGTATTCGGGACCACTTGTACTGCTTCAATAGGCGGGATGCCTGTAGTGCAATTTCCAAACATATGCTACAGTTTGCTCAGCACACTTTTACGTTCCAAGTGTTACATGTCCAGAGAGAGAGTTTAAGGGGGGGGGGGTTTGGTCAATCAGACTGAATTATCAGAGACTGAATGGATTTTACGTCTTGCTGCTCATAGGGGGCGAGGGCTTAATGACTCGGTCCCTTTGAGACCATACTTGAAAACTAGATCTATTAAACATTAGGCTTTATTTGATGTTTGGTGCTCAATATATATATATAATGCTGAATTAACTAGAGACTGAATGGATTTTATGTTCTGTCGCTCATCGGGAGCGAGGTCTCAATGACTCCGTCCCTTTGAGATCATATTTGAAACCTAGGCATATCAAATATCAAGTTTCACTTGATGTTTGGTGTTTAATATATGTATAGTGTTGAATTGAGGATATTTTAACTATTCAAAGGGTTAATATATCCGTTTAGTCTAGCATTTGTATATAGGTTTTAATGTGGATACCATGTAGAATTTGAATCTGCGGTGTAATGCGTTATTTGTAGTTAAAGTTATTAAATGATAGATAAGCATTTAGTTTTTGTAATAACATATGACAGCGTTACAAGATTTGTTTGGGAGTGCCTTATATATTTTTAATAGGTTTGAGTGCAGACACTACTTAGAATACGACCATGCGGTATTATGCGCTACTTATAGTCAAAACTGTTAAATGGTAGGTTAGCATTAGGACTCTGTTTGTGGTTCTCATATGTCCACATTGTGATTCTTTAAATCTTATATACTGTCCATCACTGTAGCATAACATGACAGCATTACAAGGGCTGCCTGGGAGTGTTTTATTCTTGCTCCATAACATGTGTTTTTAAGTGAACATTTATATATATATGCTGTGCTTATGGACAGGAATTTCATTCTTGTCCGTTGTAGTTTTACTTTGGACAATGCTTAATGTTGCTATATTAATTGCGTTCGTATATGATTTACGGATGTCTATACTGTTTTATTTGAGTGTGTGATTTTAATCACATGGGAAGTGATGTTTTAAATCTATTAGACTGGGAAATGACGTATTTTAAACTTGATATATAATGGTGCATGGTTATTGTTTGTTTGTAACGTCTGATGAAGCAGGGACACCTGTGAAAGCGCTAACGTCAATAAAGTTCTATTTTGCTAACATCGTGCTTGTTTCTGGAAGTCCGTTGGATTTTGAGTTGTTTGAAGTGGAAGCGTTGGCTATATCTTCCATTTGGGTCTGTTTTGCTGATATATATATATATATATATATATATATATATATATATATATATATATATATATATCCCCTTTTGTATGTTGAATATTGAACTTAAAAAAGTAGACTTAAGGAATCAAATATTAAAATATTAAATACTGAATATGATCCACTATCCCTGTACCAAATAGAATATCCCTTCGGCTGATAATCACTGATCATCTTGCCAAGCTTTTCAATTTTAATATGCATATGCATTTAATCGAGTAATAATCATTCAATCCTGTGTACGGACAGGCTCTAGTCCATATTTGCCACATTAGTTCTAGTTTTTTAAGTTCAATATTCAACATACAAAGGGTATATATATATATATATATATATATATATATATATATATATATATATATACCCATTTAATATCTTTTATCTGAAGATTGTTGTCTTATTTATTGTAAACACTTAGAAGTATAAATTTAAACATTTTAACGTATTTCTATTTCAAACTTTGATTGTATTGAGTTTAAATACCTACATTGTTATTTAGGTTTCTGTGTCTGTAAGGAATTCCACTTAACTGAGTTTATTCATAGCAGTGCATGGCTGCTTTAAATGTAGGTTGTACTATGTAGTTATGTGACGCATATTTGCAACTGTAAGGGTGGAAGTTGTGTGGAATATGACTAGAAAGCAACTTTAAAACAGGCTTAACAATTTGGTTAGGCTTCTGTTTGGATATTGAATGTATTTTTCTTTACTTGGATAAATTCACAAACTGAAAGGATCGCGGGAATGACCCGATTGTGGATACACAGGTAATACAAAGTATCCAATATAAGATAAAGCATTTCAGTTAGCGGATGCATGAGATGCAATGAACCTAATTAACTGAGGCTCAAAAAGTTTGAAGTAATATTTACATTGAACAGGTTTTAGAGGTGTAATCAAATGTTTTTAACGTTTTTAAGGTTCAAGGTGGTTGGGGTAATTATTAGAATGTTTAGGAATCTTTAAAAGTTTTCCATTGTCTTTGGAAAATGATAACATGAATGTAATACTGTTTGACATCAAGCTGGGAAAGCCATTATTTTGAAACTGTTTTTACTAATTGATTGATTAATGTAAGAAGTGTTAATTAGCAACTTGGCTGGGCTTATAAGGAGATGTTTTACATTTGAGTTTTTGTCTGAGGAAGTCTCACTATGAGTGAGACGAAAAGCGCTTTACGTTACATTTCTTTGTTTTGATAAAGAAGTGATTATACCATGTACTAAGGTACTATTTACTTTCTGGTTTTTGTGTGCTTGCTCTCGGTTGCTGGGTCTTCTCCTTATAATAGAAGATATGTTGGTACCAAGGGTATGACTCGCATAGTACTTGCTCTAATTCTCATTGGGCTAGTACTATATTTGAGTAACTATTTGCACATGGGGTGCCGATGGCAACTCCCCATGTTTATAAGGAGAGATCCTGTCCATAGATGAAGACATTATTGTTAAGTACTAGTTCCAAGAGGTGGCAAAGAGGATCTGCGGTTATACCCAAGGAATGCAGAAAATTACAGATGGCTTGAATGCCAAACTTATTAGGGATCACCATGAACAGGCTATTAATGTCCATCGTGACTAAGAGTATACCTCATAGGTCTCTCAGATTACTTGTTGCTCTTTTCAGATCAACCAAGAAAATGCCAGTGTCCTTGAGTACCATTTTAGCTTGGGATAGAACTTGTTTAAGTTCATTTTCAATAAACATTGACAGAGGTTGAGTAATCCATCCCCTTCCAGTGACAATAGGACATAGAGGTGGATCAAGAGGCTCTTTATGGATCTTTGGAAGCCCACTTATGGTGGGTATAGTAGGGGGGAGGCCATAAAGAAATCATACAAATCATTATCTAAGGGCCACTCCATAAGCAATTCATAAAGATCATTATTGAAGTTGTTAACCATTTTCTCCAAATCCCTTGAGTTTAATCTTTTATAGGTAGTTACATCGCCTAACATCAGTTTCATTTTGTTGACATACCAATCAGAGT
The DNA here is from genome assembly GCF_019279795.1 of Protopterus annectens. Classification (NCBI taxonomy): domain Eukaryota; kingdom Metazoa; phylum Chordata; order Ceratodontiformes; family Protopteridae; genus Protopterus; species Protopterus annectens. The sequence goes on along the minus strand of NC_056729.1, from coordinate 1,434,545,486 downwards.
CCATCACTACAATACCACCTCCTTTGTCAGCTGGTTTGATGACCAAGTCTTGTTTTGTTCTCAATTCATTAACAGCAGCTCGTTTAGCTTGAGTTATGTCGTAAAAACCTCCTTTACAGGGTCTCTGTTCCCTTCCCTTCACCATCTCTATTTCACATAAACGTAGGAACATTTCAACTGCTGGATGGTTCACAGGTGTGAACTGACTAGGTTTCTTATACTTTGGACCAAAATGGTCATTTTTGGTCCTGAAGATAGATTTGAGAGTCACATTCCGACAGAACAGTCTGAGATCCATTAGAAATTCATTGAGATTGGAATTTAAGGCATGTATAAAACTCAGACCTCTTGAGAGTACTGATATATATTCAGGAGGTAAGATTGTGTGAGAAAGGCTGAAGACTAAGTTTAAGTCAGCTTCTTGCCTTTCCTTTCTTGGCTTTGAGCTCTAGGGTTCAGATGGAACTATTGCTTGACAAAAAACGGTAAAGGCAGATTAAAGGCCGCATGCACTGCTCCTTCCTTTGGTCTGGTGGCTGATAAAGAGGAGGTATTCAGGTCATGATTTTGGCTGATTGGCATCTGGGGGGCATGACTAGGTCCAACTTCACAAAAATCAGCTTCCATGGTAAACTAAAAGGGTGGTCTCTGGTCCCTTCCGAAGCGTCAGAGGCTGGGTTATCTCTTACGGCTCTTCCTAGGGTAATGATGCTATCTGAATCTCAGTGATATTTATTTCTAAGTAAAAGTTTGTCTCTTCCAGTTGATCTTGGTAGTTCTCTTGGCCATTCAAAAATATGTCCTTTCTTGAAATCCTGGAAGCCTCAAGCTAGTTTCTTGGCTTTTTGTTCCTTAAGCTTATTATCATATATATTAAGATTGAATTGTAACATTTCCAATTTCTGTAAAAAGGAATCTTCTAGGTGCACATTTTCCAGTTCTTCCTGCTTTTTACAGATTCTTTTCCACCCTCCAGCACCAGGACTGACAACCTACACTTGAAGTGCTTAATGACATCTTCAGCAATGACAACAAACGTGTTTGTGAGACAATTAAGAAATATTGGCCGGTTCTAACGGTCGATGATAAGATCAAAAATATTGTAGGGGATAGTCCTAGGTTTTGTTTTAAAAACAGAAAAAGTATAAAACATTTCTTATGTCAAAAAAATGGCTTTGACCAGCAAGCACACTCGAATAGGAAAGGTACTTTTAGATGTCATTGATGCAAAGCTTGCACTTCTATTGATGGTAGCAATGTCTTTATCCACCCAGTCTCGAATAAGGCATATACTGTCACCATGTTTGTAACACACAGTACTTAATTTATCTAGCCACTTGTTCCACCTGCAAAGCTTTCTATATTGGTAAAACCAACCAGCATTTTAAAGATCGTATTCTATGACATTTGTGAGATATAAGAAATGGTGATCTTAATAATGCATTATCTGTGCATATTGCTACTTTCCCTAATCATAATTTAAAATTCCAAGCAATAGAATGTATACATCAGATTTCAAGGAAAGGTGATATAGTAAATCAGACTGAAACCAGGGAAGTTGAATGGATTGTGATTCATAGAGCTGATTGCCATCCAGGTATCAATAATGCGGTTCCACTGAAACCTATACTGAAAGCAAGGAGGCTGGCCCCTGTCGATATCAGTGTCTATACCATTTAGTTTAACCTATGTATGATATTGTAGTTCATAGGTAGGTACTAGGCTATTAGCCCTATGCCCTATATAAGCCTAGCCAAAAAGGTACCCTGGCTTTCGCCACCCAAGAAAATTATTTTCCTGTGCCCCTGTTTAGCAGAGCCACAGAAGTGATACCTGGGGTGAATTTCCTATTTCCCATCCATTCATCAAGATTTTTCTTGAAGAGTGCTAATGAGGAGCTCTGTTTGACATAGACAGGTAGTCTTTTCCAGAGTATGGGAATTCTCTGGGACAGGAATCTATCCCTCCAGCATGTTCTGTTTATTGTGGTGACAAGGTTTAAATACCTAGAGAGTGCAGTTCGGAGGGATTGGGATTTCTTTAAATGGAGCATGTCCAACAGCTCTGGGTTTGACATAGCTTTATATGTTAGGCAGAGATCGCCTCTGAGTAGGCGGTATGTGAAGGAGTAAAGCTGGAGTTTTTTGAGATGATCTGCATAGGGCATTTGTTTGAGGCCAGTATTCCTCTTTGTGAGGTATTTCTGTGGCCTTTCCATTTGTTGTAGATGTCTTGTGAGGTATATACCAAAAGGGGTGTTGCACTCTATAATGGGTCTAATGAGTGATGAGTAGAGGGGAACAATGACCTCTTTTTTCCTGGATGAGAAACTTTTTTTGATGAGGTGAGCCACGTAGAAGGATTTCCTGACCACTGTGGCAATGTGATTATCAAAGGAGAGACTACTGTCCATTTGTGTCCCAAGGTCTCTTATTACATTTTCCGCATTAAGTAGACTACCACGTATGTGGTAGTTCATGGGTACAGAGTTTTTACCAAAGGGGATGACAGTACACTTTTTGGCATTGAGCTTCAGGCCATGGCTTTGACACCAGGCATCTGTCTCAGTGAGGCCCTTTTGTAGTATGTCCACATCGTTAGGAGTTTCAATTATGGCTCCTAATTTGCAGTCATCTGCAAACTTTGTTAGCCAAAGACCTTCTGTGTTAGCCTGTACTTCAGAGAAGTAGATACCAAACAGGAGAGGACCCAGGACTGAACCCCGAGGTACTTCACTTGTCACTGGTCTGAAGTCGGATTTGGAGTCTGCTACTTTCACAGTGTGGGCTCTGCCCGTGAGCCAGTTGGCAACCCATCTTGTGACATAGGGATTTATACCTAGTTTAGTGAGCTTATCTATAATTCCAGAGTGGGGGATGGTGTTGAAAGCCTTGGCGAGATCTAGATAAGCTGTGTGAACCACTTTACCCTCATCTATGGCTTTGGTGACTGCTTCAAAGAAGTCAATCAGGTTTAGGAGACATGATCTGCCTTTTACAAACCCAAACTGGGTAGGGTCCAGAGTTTGGAGATTACCAATGTCTTTGTTTATGAGTTCCATGATGATACATTCCATGGCTCATCAGGCTAATGGGGTGGTAGTTCCCGGGGTCCATTGTGGCTCCCCCTTTATGGAGTGGGATAACTGTCATGGTGCGCCATTCAGTGGGCACAAAGCCTGAGGTGAGGCTATGATTAAACATGGTACTTAGGTAAGGTGCCAGTTCATTCTGTAGTTTGTGTAGAATGCAGCCTGGGATATTGTCAGATCCCATGGATGCTGTGTTCTTGGCTTTGGAGAGTGTGTTTTTTACCTGTGCAGCCATGAATACAGGAACTTTGCATTTTTCTGGTATAGACATGGGCCCTCTAGGGGGTGAGTGGGGGGTAAAGTTAGCACTGAACCTATCTTCCAGGATGTTGGCAATATCAGTTGGTTCTGTATATTTAGTGCCATTGTGCTGTAACTCAGAGAAGATCTGAGTGTTGCCATTGAGATTCTTGACATAGCTATAGAATGCTTTGTGGTTGTCTTTAGAGTCAGTGGCAATTTTGTTTTCGTAACTAGCTTTGGAGGATTTTATGAGTGATCTCAGCTTCTTACTGAGGTTGACCAGGGAGTTCCTCCAGTCATGCGATTTTACTCTTTTTTTTGCAACAGTTTCTTTCTTCTGTTGTAGAGTTTGTTTATGGCAGAGGACCACCAGATTGGCTTCCTTTTTTTGGAGGACAGCATCTTGGTTCTATTAGGGATAGCATGATCCATGATTCTGTCTTAAGAAATGTGAAGTTGGCATTGGAGAAGTTTTTTACTGTGGTTTCCTTAATTCGGGATGGAGCGGGATGTGGATGTCTAGGGTGATTAGCTTTTGGTCAGATCTGACCAACGAGGAATTGACCTCTGGTGTGGAACACCAGTTGCCCATGTTGGTAATGGCCAGGTCTAGGATATTGCTGCCCCCGGTGGGGGTGTGTGTGTGTGTGTGTGTGAATAAATTGATCCAAGGTGTTGGAATTTATGAATTCCAGAAAACTTTGAGCAAAAGAGTTGGTACATGAGTAGTTTTCCCAGTTAATCGCCCATTATTAGGGTGTTGGATTGTACCCTAATACTTTCCAGTGTATCAAGAATGAGGAGTGGGAATCCTGGGGCATGGTGGGGGGTCTGCAGCAAGCTACAATTTGGATTGCGGTCTTGCCCAGAGTAAGTTGCACTTGGATAATCTCGGATGCATTATGCTGTGCAACTAGCCTGGAGGTGTGGATATCTTTAATAAATGTGGACATGCCTCCACCTTTAGTGCTTCGTTCCAGGTTAGGTGACTGAAAGGTGTGGTACGAATTATAGCCTGGTAACGCAGGGGTGCTCTCTGGAGCTTTGAACCAGATCTCTGTCACTGCACAGATGTCGATGTTTTCCATTTTAAGGAGTGCCTCGAGTGAGTGCATTTTGTGGTTTAGACTTCTAGCATTGAGTAGCATTACCCTCAGATTTTGCTTGCTTGTACCTGTTATGGCGGTGAATTTGTCATTTGAACCTTGCCTAAAAAAGGCACTATAGGGGTGGCAAGAGCCTTAGCCAGTATCTGGAATCCCAAGGGCGACAGGTGCAGGCCATCTCTGGCAAAGCATCGTGGTCTGTCGATCATGTCGTCCCAGGCAGACAAATACTGGATCCCCTTAGAATGACACCAGAAGCTTAGCCAATTGTTGAAGTCAGTCTTTTTGTGCTTGTACTGTGGTATCATTCTGGGTGATGGCAGGATGCTACTCAGGGCTAGGGTCATACCTGCCTGGGCTACAAGGCTGGCGAGATCCTCCATGTTTCTTTTCATGTAGTCCAGGGAGGTACATCTCAGGTCATTCACACCAACATGGACAATGACAGTGTCATATTTGTAATTGTTGTGGAGTGACCTGAGTGCATGCGTTATGTGGCGGATCCTGGCACCTGACAGGCAGCTGACAGTAACTTTCTCCTTGTTTAGCCTGGTGAGTGGAACATCAGTGTGCCTGACTATAGAGTATGTTTACTGTATCTGGAGCAGCTGTGTTATGGTTTGGTTTATCTCTTACTAGAAAGGAGTGTATTAATTATGATCTAATGTTTTTTCTGGCAATGTAACTTCAAATAGTCCTTGAACTGATCTCTTATGAGGAATTCAAGTCTAGGCAAGAGCTTTGTTATGAGCCCATAGGAAGCTTCACTTGCAAATCTTTCTTGTTGTTGTCTCACATCGTTTTGAATAGTCTTTGAATTGATTTCCTGTAAGAAACTCAAGTTTAAGCAAGAGTTTTGCTATGAGACTATAGGAAATATCATTTGTAGTCTCTCTGTTACTTAGTTTAGCTAATATAGATGTTAATCTCTTAACCTATATTACGAACCATTGGATATTAGTACATCGCATTAACTTTTGCTTTTGCAAATATCTATGTATTTCGGTCTTTTGCCAGCTGAAAGAAAACAAGTTTTTGGTTCTGTTCTTCTAAGTGTAATATGTCATTGGAAGTTATCCTATTGGATCAAATAGAGGTGTGTAGTTAGCATAGCATTTTATTAGATGATCCTTAACTAGGAATATTTCAGTAGTATTACCTCAATGGAAACCAGTGATTGGCCATTTTTCTTGTGGAAAAATTGTGAGAGGTTATCCTCTAGTTGAGGAGACGAATGACAAATGCCTTCTGAAGGCTTGTCTTACCACTAGAATTAATGTAGTAATGGCACAACCATTTGCTGCTGATTTTTTCAGCCCTGCTCTAAACAAACTATAGGTAATGTTTTTCTAAGTGTAGCATGCCATTGGAAGTTATTTTATTTGGTGAAATAGGTGTGTACTTAATAAAACACAGTCTTCCTTTATATGATCTATAACCAGAAAATGCTCAGATTGGTGTTCTAATTCTGCTAGCAAGAATCGCTACACCTCTTTTTAGTTACGACCCAAAAGTGAATGATTTATATCTTTTTTGTTTAGCCTTGCATTTTGTCGTGAAAGGCAGTTGTTTTATCTGATGTCTGTTAGTGTGCTGTTCCCACTGGCTGCAATGCTATTAGAATAGAACTTTTATGACCTATCCTAAGATCTTTAACTCTTATATTACAATTATTTTTGTTCATGAAATGGCTTATCTTTTATTGTTCTTGTAGACTCTAAAAATGTTATTTGCACGTAGGGAGTCTGTCGTTAGCTATTGCGTAAGGAACAACGTGATTAGTTTTTCGCTCTTGGTATTAATGTATAATTGGTAGTTTACCTAGTGGGAACAATGTCAGGTCTTCCTTTGAAGACTAGATTTGCATTGTGTCTCAGTTGAGGAATACATTATTGTTTTTGTTTTAATCCCACCCTAAACAAGCTATTGGTTCACTGCTCACAGAACAGCCTACGATTGGATAAATCTTGTCACTGGTCATATAAGCCTATTTAATCTTTCTTAATTAACGTTTTAAGTAGGAAATGCATTTTTATTGGTTAAACTTGATGAAATGTGATTGTGATTGGATGCTTTTTTCTTTTTAAATGTTTTTAGCTAGATGTATTCTCACAATCTGAAGAAGGCTATTTCAGCCGAAAGCGCTCATCGTTTTCTGTTTTTATTTTGTATATTAAAGGTGTTTTCATTAACACAACTGTTGGTCTCGTTGAAGTATTTCGCAGTTAATATTAATCAAGCCGTGGTGCTTCGCCGAAGTTTTCATTTTGCCAAACTAAGAATGTGGAATATTGCAACAAAGTGAAATGAAAGAGTTAGCATAATTGTGATTTTTTGACAACTACATATATCACAGGTTCATGAATTAGTACAAGGCTAACAGCCCTTGTGGGCCATTTTAAGCCTAGCCAATTACCCCATGTGAGAATCAAACCCCACCCCTTGTATCTGTAAAGTAGACACTCAGCATTTACCTATCAGGGTTTGTTAGGCCTCTAAAATGTGATAGAACTGTTCAGTATGTTATAGGCAAAGTTTTCTTAATAGGTCTGAGATGTTTTCATCATATGGGATCAAATTGGTGCAGCTGCCTAACAGTTGTTGGTTTTTCAGTTCATTTCCCAGCAGTGTAGACTTTTGCACATCCTCCCTGCATCTGTATGGGCTATCTCAAAGGTGCCCAGTTTACTACCTCATCCCAAAGATAACCGAGTAGATGAATTAGCACTACTTCATAGTGGGACGTAAGTGCATATGTGTGTGTGTGTGTGTGTGTGTGTGTGTGTGTGTGTGTGTGTGTGTGTGTGTGTGTGTGTGTGTGTGTGTGTGTGTGTGTGTGTGTGTGTGTGTGTGTGTGTGTGTGTGTGTGTGTGTGTGTGTGTGTGTGTGTATGTGTGTGTATCTGTGTGTGTGTGTGTGTGTGTGTGTGTGTGTGTGTGTGTGTGTGTGTGTGAGTGTGTGTGTGCACGTGTATCTGTCTGTCTATGTATCCTACAAAGGACTGGTGTTCTGCTCAGAACTGGTCATGTCTAGCAAACATTGTTTGCTAGGATAGGTTTTTGCTGTGCTGTCACAGTGAACTGGATAAAGAGTATTTTTGTTCAGTTAAACCCACTGGAATGTCCCTTTTTTGGGGTGGGGGCTGGGAGCACTGTCTGGTTTAGTGACTTGATCAGAGTCACACAGTAGACAAATAAAGGTGGAAGGATTCAAATCATGTACATTTTGGCTACATAACATAACTTATTGCCTTAGCCCTCTTTGCTAAATTCCAAATTATTTCAAATGGATGACCGAGTATGCAGACATGACTATCCGGGTTTATCCCTTGTCCGCTTCCTCCTTTGCAAATGTCTAAACTGAGTTTGATGTGGTGATAATTTGACAGAAAATTCTGAGTCAGCCTTGTCTTTCAGTCATCCTAACAAAGTATGAACTATGTTTAGCATTTCCCTGTGAATACATTATTAAACAGAATACATTATTAAATACATTAACCCAGTCTGACCTGTGTTTAGCATTTCCCTTTGAATACATTATTAAATACATTAACCCAGTCTGACCTGTGTTTAGCATTTCCTTTTGAATACATTATTAAATACATTAACCCAGTCTGACCTGTGTTTAGCATTTCCCTTTAAAATCAATATTAAATACATTAACCCAGTCTGACCTGTGTTTAGCATTTCCCTATGAATACATTATTAAACACATTAACCCAGTCTGACCTGTGTTTAGCATTTCCCTTTGAATACATTATTAAATACTGACCTGTGCTTAGCATTTCCCTTTGAATACATTATTAAATACATTAACCCAGTCTGACCTGTGTTTAGTATTTCCCTTTGAATACATTACTAAATACATTAACCCAGTCTGACCTGTGTTTAGCATTTCACTTTGAATACATTATTAAATACATTAACCCAGTGTGACCTGTGTTTAGCATTTCCCTTTGAATACATTATTAAATACATTAACCCAGTCTGAACTGTGTTTAGCATTTCCCTTTGAATACATTAATAAATACATTAACCCAGTCTGACCTGTGTTTAGCATTTCCCTTGGAATACATTATTAAATACATTTACCCAGTATGACCTGTGTTTAGCATTTCCCTTTGAATACATTATTAAATACATTTACCCAGTCTGACCTGTGTTTAGCATTTCCCTTTGAATACATTACTAAATACATTAACCCAGTCTGTCCTGTGTTTAGCATTTCCCTTTGAATACATTATTAAATACATTAACCCAGCCTGACCTGTGTTTAGCATTTCCCTTTGAATACATTATTAAATACATTAACCCAGTCTGACCTGCGTTTAGCATTTCCCTTTGAATACATTATTAAATACATTAACCCAGTCTGACCTGCATTTAGCATTTCCCTTTGAATACATTATTAAATGCATTAACCCAGTCTGACCTGTGTTTAGCATTTCCCTTTGAATACATTATTAAATACATTAACCCAGTCTGACCTGTGTTTAGCATTTCCCCTTGAATACATTATTAAATACATTAACCCAGTCTGACCTGTGTTTACCATTTCCCTTTGAATACATTATTAAATACATTAACCCAGTCTGACCTGTGTTTAGCATTTCCCTTTGATTACATTATTAAATACATTAACTCAGTCTGACCTGTGTTTAGCATTTCCCTTTGAATACATTATTAAATACATTTACCCAGTCTGACCTGTGTTTAGCATTTCCCTCTGAATACATTATTAAATACATTTACCCAGTATGACCTGTGTTTAGCATTTCCCTTTGAATACATTATTAAATACATTTACCCAGTATGACTTGTGTTTAGCATTTCTCTTTGAATACATTATTAAATACATTAACCCAGTCTGACCTGTGTTTAGCATTTCCCTTTGAATACATTATTTAATACATTAACCCAGTCTGACCTGTGTTTAGCATTTCCCTTTGAATACATTATTAAATACATTAACCCAGTCTGACCTGTGTTTAGCATTTCCCTTTGAATACATTATTAAATACATTAACCCAGTCTGACCTGCGTTTAGCATTCCCCTTTGAATACATTATTAAATACATTAACCCAGTCTGATCTGTGTTTAGCATTTCCCTTTGAATACACTATTAAATACATTAACCCAGTCTGACCTGTTTAGCATTTCCCTTTGAATACATTATTAAATACATTAACCCAGTCTGACCTGTGTTTAGCATTTCCTTTTGATTACATTATTAAATACATTAACCCAGTCTGACCTGTGTTTAGCATTTCCCTTTGAATACATTATTAAATACATTAACCCAGTCTGACCTGTGTTTAGAATTTCCCTTTGAATACATTATTAAATACATTAACCCAGTCTGACCTGTGTTTAGCATTTCCCTTTGAGTGCATTATTAAATACATTAACCCAGTCTGACCTGTGTTTAGCATTTCCCTTTGAATACATTATTAAATACAATTACTCAGTCTGACCTGTGTTTAGCATTTCCCTTTGAATACATTATTAAATACATTAACCCAGTCTGACCTGTGTTTAGCATTTCCCTTGGAATACATTATTAAATACATTAACCCAGTCTGACCTGTGTTTAGCATTTCCCTTTGAATACATTATTAAATACATTAACCCAGTCTGACCTGTGTTTAGCATTTCCCTTTGAATACATTATTAAATACATTAACCCAGTCTGACCTGTGTTTAGCATTTCTCTTTGAATACATTATTAAATACATTAACCCAGTCTGACCTGCATTTATCATTTCCCATTGAATACATTATTAAATACATTAACCCAGTCTGACCTGCGTTTATCATTTCCCTTTGAATACATTATTAAATACATTAACCCAGTCTGACCTGCGTTTAGCATTTCCCTTTGAATACATTATTAAATACATTAACCCAGTCTGATCTGTGTTTACCATTTCCCTTTGAATACATTATTAAACACATTAACCCAGTCTGACCTGTTTAGCATTTCCGTTTGAATACATTATTAAATAAATTAACCCAGTCTGACCTGTGTTTAGCATTTCCCCGTGAATACATTATTAAATACATTAACCCAGTCTGACCTGTGTTTAGCATTTCCCTTTGAATACATTATTAAAGACATTAACCCAGTCTGACCTGTGTTATTTCCCTTTGATTACATTATTAAATACATTAACCCAGTCTGACCTGTGTTTAGCATTTCCATTTGAATACATTATTAAATACATTAACCCAGTCTGACCTGTGTTTAGCATTTTCATTTGAATACATTATTACATACTTTAACCCAGTCTGACCTGTGTTTAGAACTTCCCTTTGAATACATTATTAAATACATTAACCCAGTCTGACCTGTGTTTAGCATTTCCCTTTGAATACATTATTAAATACATTTACCCAGTCTGACCTGTGTTTAGCATTTCCCTTTGAATACATTATGAAATACATTAACCCAGTCTGACCTGTGTTTAGCATTTCCCTTTGAATACATTATTAACTACATTAACCCAGTCTGATCTGTGTTTAGCATTTCCCTTTGAATACATTATTAAATACATTAACCCAGTCTGACCTGTGTTTAGCATTTCCCCTTGAATACATTATTAAATACATTAACCCAGTCTGACCTGTGTTTAGCATTTCCCTTTGATTACATTATTAAATACATCAACCCAGTCTGACCTGTGTTTAGCATTTCCCTTTGAATACATTATTAAATACATTTACCCAGTCTGACCTGTGTTTAGCACTTCCCTTTCAATACATTATTAAATACATTTACCCAGTATGACCTGTGTTTAGCATTTCCCTTTGAATACATTATTAAATATATTTACCCAGTATGACCTGTGTTTAGCATTTCCCTTTGAATACATTATTAAATACATTAACCCAGTCTGACCTGTGTTTAGCATTTCCCTTTGAATACATTATTAAATACATTAACCCAGTCTGACCTGTGTTTAGCATTTCCCTTTGAATACATTATTAAATACATTAACCCAGTCTGACCTGTGTTTAGCATTTCCCTTTGAATACATTATTAAATACATTAACCCAGTCTGACCTGCGTTTAGCATTTCCCTTTGAATACATTATTAAATACATTAACCCAGTCTGATCTGTGTTTAGCATTTCCCTTTGAATACATTATTAAATGCATTAACCCAGTCTGACCTGTGTTTAGCATTTCCCCTTGAATACATTATTAAATACATTAACCCAGTCTGACCTGTGTTTAGCATTTCCCTTTGAATACATTATTAAATACATTAACCCAGTCTGACCTGTGTTTAGCATTTCCCTTTGAATACATTATTAAATACATTAACCCAGTCTGACCTGCGTTTAGCATTTCCCTTTGAATACATTATTAAATACATTAACCCAGTCTGACCTGCGTTTAGCATTTCCTTTTGAATACATTATTAAATACATTAACCCAGTCTGATCTGTGTTTAGCATTTCCCTTTGAATACATTATTAAACACAATAACCCAGTCTGACCTGTTTAGCATTTCCCTTTGAATACATTATTAAATACATTAACCCAGTCTGACCCGTGTTTAGCATTTCCCTTTGATTACATTATTAAATACATTAACCCGTCTGACCTGTGTTTAGCATTTCCCTTTCAATACATTATTAAAGACATTAACCCAGTCTGACCTGTGTTTAGCATTTCCCTTTGAATACATTATTAAATACATTTACCCAGTCTGACCTGTGTTTAGCATTTCCCTTTGAATACATTATGAAATACATTAACCAGTCTGACCTGCGTTTAGCATTTCCCTTTGAATACATCATTAAATACATTAACCCAGTCTGATCTGTGTTTAGCATTTCCCTTTGAATACATTATTAAATACATTAACCCAGTCTGACCTGTGTTTAGCATTTCCCCTTGAATACATTATTAAATACATTAACCCAGTCTGACCTGTGTTTACCATTTCCCTTTGAATACATTATTAAATATATTAACCCAGTCTGACCTGTGTTTAGCATTTCCCTTTGAATACATTATTAAATACATTTACCCAGTATGACCTGTGTTTAGCATTTCCATTTGATTACATTATTAAATACATTTACCCAGTATGACCTGTGTTTAGCATTTCCCTTTGAATACATTATTAAATACATTAACCCAGTCTGTCCGGTGTTTAGCATTTCCCTTTGAATACATTATTAAATACATTAACCCAGTCTGACCTGCGTTTATCATTTCCCTTTGAATACATTATTAAATACATTAACCCAGTCTGACCTGCGTTTAGCATTTCCCTTTGAATACATTATTAAATGCATTAACCCAGTCTGATCTGCGTTTAGCATTTCCCTTTGAATACATTAGTAAATACATTAACACAGTCTGACCTGCGTTTAGCATTTCCCTTTGAATACATTATTAAATACATTAACCCAGTCTGACCTGTGTTTAGCATTTCCCTTTGAATACATTATTAAATACATTAACCCAGTCTGACCTGCGTTTAGCATTTCCCTTTGAATACATTATTAAATACATTAACTCAGTCTGACCTGCGTTTAGCATTTCCCTTTGAATACATTATTAAATACATTAACCCAGTCTGATCTGTGTTTAGCATTTCCCTTTGAATGCATTATTAAATACATTAACCCAGTCTGACCTGTTTAGCATTTCCCTTTGAATGCATTATTAAATACATTAACCCAGTCTGACCTGTTTAGCATTTCCACTTGAATACATTATTAAATACATTAACCCAGTCTGACCTGCGTTTAGCATTTCCCTTTGAATACATTATTAAATACATTAACCCAGTCTGACCTGCGTTTAGCATTTCCCTTTGAATACATTATTAAATACATTAACCCAGTCTGACCTGCGTTTAGCATTTCCCTTTGAATACATTATTAAATACATTAACCCAGTCTGATCTGTGTTTAGCATTTCCCTTTGAATACATTATTAAACACATTAACCCAGTCTGACCTGTTTAGCATTTCCCTTTGAATACATTATTAAAGACATTAACCCAGTCTGACCTGTGTTTAGCATTTCCCTTTGATTACATTATTAAATTCATTAACCCAGTCTGACCTGTGTTTAGCATTTCCCTTTGAATACATAATTCAATACATTAACCCAGTCTGACCTGTGTTTAGCATTTCCCTTTGAATACATTATTAAATACATTAACCCAGTCTGACCTGTGTTTAGCATTTCCCTTTGAATACATTATTAAATACATTAACCCAGTCTGACCTGTGTTTAGCATTTCCCTTTGAATGCATTATGAAATACATTAACCAGTCTGACCTGCGTTTAGCATTTCCCTTTGAATACATTATTAAATACATTAACCCAGTCTGATCTGTGTTTAGCATTTCCCCTTGAATAAATTATTAAATACATTAACGCAGTCTGACCTGTGTTTACCATTTCCCTTTGAATACATTATTAAATATATTAACCCAGTCTGACCTGTGTTTAGCATTTCCCTTTGATTACATTATTAAATACATCAACCCAGTCTGACCTGTGTTTAGCATTTCCCTTTGAATACATTATTAAATACATTTACCCAGTCTGACCTGTGTTTAGCACTTCCCTTTCAATACATTATTAAATACATTTACCCAGTATGACCTGTGTTTAGCATTTCCCTTTGAATACATTATTAAATATATTTACCCAGTATGACCTGTGTTTAGCATTTCCCTTTGAATACATTATTAAATACATTAACCCAGTCTGACCTGTGTTTAGCATTTCCCTTTGAATACATTATTAAATACATTAACCCAGTCTGACCTGTGTTTAGCATTTCCCTTTGAATACATTATTAAATACATTAACCCAGTCTGACCTGCGTTTAGCATTTCCCTTTGAATACATTATTAAATACATTAACCCAGTCTGACCTGCGTTTAGCATTTCCTTTTGAATACATTATTAAATACATTAACCCAGTCTGATCTGTGTTTAGCATTTCCCTTTGAATACATTATTAAACACATTAACCCAGTCTGACCTGTTTAGCATTTCCCTTTGAATACATTATTAAATACATTAACCCAGTCTGACCTGTGTTTAGCATTTCCCTTTCATTACATTATTAAATACATTAACCAAGTCTGACCTGTGTTTAGCATTTCCCTTTGAATACATTATTCAATACATTAACCCAGTCTGACCTGTGTTTAGCATTTCCCTTTGAATACATTATTAAATACATTAACCCAGTCTGACCTGTGTTTAGCATTTCCCTTTGAATACATTATTAAATACATTAACCCAGTCTGACCTGTGTTTAGCATTTCCCTTTGAATACATTATTAAATACATTTACCCAGTCTGACCTGTGTTTAGCATTTCCCTTTGAATACATTATGAAATACATTAATCAGTCTGACCTGCGTTTAGCATTTCCCTTTGAATACATTATTAAATACATTAACCCAGCCTGATCTGTGTTTAGCATTTCCCTTTGAATACATTATTAAATACATTAACCCAGTCTGACCTGTGTTTAGCATTTCCCCTTGAATACATTATTAAATACATTAACCCAGTCTGACTTGTGTTTACCATTTCCCTTTGAATACATTATTAAATATATTAACCCAGTCTGACCTGTGTTTAGCATTTCCCTTTGAATACATTATTAAATACATTTACCCAGTCTGACCTGTGTTTAGCATTTCCCTTTGAATACATTATTAAATACATTTACCCAGTATGACCTGTGTTTAGCATTTCCATTTGATTACATTATTAAATACATTTACCCAGTATGACCTGTGTTTAGCATTTCCCTTTGAATACATTATTAAATACATTAACCCAGTCTGACCTGTGTTTAGCATTTCCCTTTGAATACATTATTAAATACATTAACCCAGTCTGACCTGTGTTTAGCATTTCCCTTTGAATACATTATTAAATACATTAACCCAGTCTGACCTGTGTTTAGCATTTTCCTTTGAATACATTATTAAATACATTAACCCAGTCTGATCTGCGTTTAGCATTTCCCTTTGAATACATTATTAAATACATTAACCCAGTCTGACCTGCGTTTAGCATTTCCCTTTGAATACATTATTAAATACATTAACCCAGTCTGACCTGTGTTTAGCATTTCCCTTTGAATACATTATTAAATACATTAACCCAGACTGACCTGCGTTTAGCATTTCCCTTTGAATACATTATTAAATACATTAACTCAGTCTGCCCTGCGTTTAGCATTTCCCTTTGAATACATTATTAAATACATTAACCCAGTCTGATCTGTGTTTAGCATTTCCCTTTGAATGCATTATTAAATACATTAACGCAGTCTGACCTGTTTAGCATTTCCCTTTGAATGCATTATTAAATAAATTAACCCAGTCTGACCTGTTTAGCATTTCCACTTGAATACATTATTAAATACATTAACCCAGTCTGACCTGCGTTTAGCATTTCCCTTTGAATACATTATTAAATACATTAACCCAGTCTGACCTGCGTTTAGCATTTCCCTTTGAATACATTATTAAATACATTAACCCAGTCTGACCTGTGTTTAGCATTTCCCTTTGATTACATTATTAAATACATTAACCCAGTCTGACCTGTGTTTAGCATTTCCCTTTGAATACATAATTCAATACATTAACCCAGTCTGACCTGTGTTTAGCATTTCCCTTTGAATACATTATTAAATACATTAACCCAGTCTGACCTGTGTTTAGCATTTCCCTTTGAATACATTATTAAATACATTAACCCAGTCTGACCTGTGTTTAGCATTTCCCTTTCAATACATTATTAAATACATTTACCCAGTCTGACCTGTGTTTAGCATTTCCCTTTGAATACATTATGAAATACATTAACCAGTCTGACCTGCGTTTAGCATTTCCCTTTGAATATATTATTAAATACATTAACCCAGTCTGATCTGTGTTTAGCATTTCCCTTTGAATACATTATTAAATACATTAACCCAGTCTGACCTGTGTTTAGCATTTCCCCTTGAATACATTATTAAATACGTTAATGCAGTCTGGTCTGTGTTTACCATTTCCCTTTGAATATATTATTAAATATATTAACCCAGTCTGACCTGTGTTTAGCATTTCCCTTTGATTACATTATTAAATACATTAACCCAATCTGACCTGTGTTTAGCATTTCCCTTTGAATACATTATTAAATACATTTACCCAGTCTGACCTGTGTTTAGCATTTCCCTTTGAATACATTATTAAATACATTTACCCAGTATGACCTATGTTTAGCATTTCCCCTTGAATACATTATTAAATACATTAACGCAGTCTGACCTGTGTTTACCATTTCCCTTTGAATACATTATTAAATATATTAACCCAGTCTGACCTGTGTTTAGCATTTCCCTTTGATTACATTATTAAATACATTAACCCAGTCTGACCTGTGTTTAGCATTTCCCTTTGAATACATTATTAAATACATTTACCCAGTATGACCTGTGTTTAGCATTTCCCTTTGAATACATTATTAAATACATTTACCCAGTATGACCTATGTTTAGCATTTCCCTTTGAATACATTATTAAATACATTAACCCAGTCTGACCTGTGTTTAGCATTTCCCTTTGAATACATTATTTAATACATTAACCCAGTCTGACCTGCATTTATCATTTCCCTTTGAATACATTATTAAATACATTAACCCAGTCTGACCTGCGTTTAGCATTTCCCTTTGAATACATTATTAAATACATTAACCCAGTCTGACCTGCGTTTAGCATTTCCCTTTGAATACATTATTAAATACATTAACCCAGTCTGAACTGCGTTTAGCATTTCCCTTTGAATACATTATTAAATACATTAACCCAGTCTGATCTGTGTTTAGCATTTCCCTTTGAATGCATTATTAAATACATTAACCCAGTCTGACCTGTGTTTAGCATTTCCCCTTGAATACATTATTAAATACATTAACCCAGTCTGACCTATGTTCAGCATTTCCCTTTGAATACATTATTAAATACATTAACCCAGTCTGACCTGTGTTTAGCATTTCCCTTTGAATATATTATTAAATACATTAACCCAGTCTGACCTGTGTTTAGCATTTCCCTTTGAATACATTATTAAATACATTAACCCAGTCTGACCTGTGTTTAGCATTTCCTTTGAATACATTATTAAATACATTAACCCAGTCTGACCTGTGTTTAGCATTTCCCTTTGAATACATTATTAAATACATTAACCCAGTCTGACCTGTGTTTAGCATTTCCCTTTGAATACATTATTAAATACATTAACCCAGTCTGACCTGTGTTTAGCATTTCCCTTTGAATACATTATTAAATACATTAACCCAGTCTGACCTGTGTTTAGCATTTCCCTTTGAATACATTATTAAATACATTAACACAATTATTTTCATGCTATGCAGTTTCTTCCTTATTGAAATATGTTCACAAATCTTTTAAGCATCCTTCTTAAAACAACTTTTTGGGGTATAATACAAATCACAGAAATGCCTCTAATTTGTCACTTCAGGAGTTCATAGGTGTATAGGTAATTACAAGGCTATTGATCTGTGGGGATTTTAAGAAGCCTAGCTTTATATTCCCATAGTAGTTTTCTGGCCCTTGTCTTTTGTGTAATAGTAACCCAGAGACAGGCAATTATATGTTGGGACATTTACTTGTTGCCCCTATCCATGAGGTACATGCATGCTAAACTGGGGTTGACTTTGTGGTTTTTACATTTATTCATCAAAATTACATTTGAATAGAGTTAGAGAAGTAATTTTCTTTATGCGGAGTGGAAGATGGTTCCATGGAAGTGGTATTCGCAATTAAACATACCTATCCCTCCAACATGTCTGGGTTATTTTGCAAAAGATGGTGAGATCCTTGACTGGATGTTCATACTACTATTGGACTTGCAAATATGTAATAGGTCAGAAGGGATAGGGTTTGTTAAGTATAAGCAAGGAAGAGGTAGCCTGTGACCTGTATGATACTGAAAAGAAGGTGTAGGCTTTGAGATGGTCTGCATCATTTTTATGATTTAGTCCCTTGATTTTTAGTGAGAAAACACTGCAGTCTTTCCAGATGTGACAAGTGTTTGGACAGGTACATACTGAGAGGGGGCATTATATTCAATGATTGTTATAATGAAAGCTGAGTACAGTAGAATGATTACTTCCTTTGATCTGGACACCATACCTTTAATTATAAGCTGTGCAATGAGAAGGGGACTTCCTTACAATAGTGAATACAAGGTGATCAAAGGCAGTTCATTGTCTACATAGGTTCCCAGATTCCTGACTACACGATCAATGTTCGGGCAGGAGGGGTTCTTGGTATAATAGTTACAAGGGAAGTCATGCTTACTGAAGGATGCTAGTATACATTTCTTAACATTTATTTTTAGTCCATGGTTTTTGCACCAGCTATTTGTTTGAGAAATACTTTCTTTGGGGATCTTGATGTCCCTTGGGGAGCTAATGATTGCACCAAGTTTACAGTCATCTGAAGCATTGGTGAGCCATAAACCCTTAACATTTGCTTTGACCTTCAAGAAGTAAATGCCAAACTGGAGTGGCCCAAGGACTGAACCTTGGGGTACACTAGTGAAGCACTCACCTTTTCTAACTTCCTGGATTCTATTTGTGATCCAATTAGCTATTGAATGAGTTGCAAAGATATTTACCTAAGCGTGGGATGGTACCGAACATGTTTGCAAAGTCTAGATATGTGGTTTGTTCTGATTTGCCTTCATCCATGTTTCAGTAACCTTGTCAAAGAAGTCAACCAGGTTACGTAAGCAAGATTTGGGGTCTATATTATATCATTGAACAATCAGTTCAATGAATGGCATTTAATCAGAAATGACATTTATTGAATCCCCCTACCATTAATTAGAGATACCAACTCCAAGATCGCACTATAGTGGTAAAAGGGCAAATTTCCTGTTCCTTACCATAATGCGATATCAGTAAAAACAGTCTGACGAATGGCATGTCTGACAAAATGCCACTTAAGATGCCATTTGATGATCTATTCTTTCAATGATTTAATAGGGACCCCAAGATTTGTCCCTGTTTCCAAACTGGCTTGAATCTAGTGTTTTTGGGTTACTTATGTCCTTATTTACTAATTCCTTAATGATCCTTTCTGTAGTAATACAATTGATGCTAGTCAGGTATATGGGTCTATAATTACCTGTGTCTGTCAACACCCTCACCTTTGAGCAAGGGAATGAACTGTTACTGTCCTTCATTCATCTAGCATAAAGCCTATTTGGAGGGTGACACTGAAGAGCCTTTGTAGGGGGCTCTGATAAGTCCTGTTCCAGACTGGCCAGTCAGCAGCCCTGTACATTATCTGCTCCCATGGAAGTAGTGTTTTTGGTCTCATATAGCACCTTGAGGACTTGTTCTTGGGAGATTTGAATATGGGCATATGCTCTGGAAATACAGAAGGGGAGGAGAAACGGGGTAAATTTTGATTAGCTATGTCCTCTGAGTCCAGGTCTCTGAAGTTGTTAACTATTAGCTCTGCTCGGGGCTGAACATTGTTTCTGAGGTTTCTAACATAGTTAGATTTGAGGTTATCCTTCACCTGAATAGCTATTTTTACCATAGATAAGGCTTTGGTTGATTTGATCAGGTTCTGGACTTCACTGCTAAGTTTATCCAGACAGGTTTTTTTACCATCATCAGTGTTAAACTTATTTTTGTACGCAATGAGCTTTTTTCTTTTTTTATAGAGCGTGTTTATATTTCAGTTCTACCATAGGGGTTTATTTTTACATTTGACTTTGTATTTACTTCGAGGTGGGACAGCTGCATCTTTGCAGCTATTTGCATGTGCATAGAAACTGGCAGCAAAGGATTCTGCATAAGTAGTGCGGTCATCAAGTTGGAACAGACTTTTGAATTATGTCAGGTCATCACTCTGTTTTAGCAGATTAGCTTTAAGATAATCTCTGAATACTAAGGTATTGGAATAAGCTTCTAGTTTAAGTCTTATGGTTTATGTGACTGATTTTTGGTCTGATTTAACCAGGGAGGAAGGAAGTTACAATTGGTGAGGTTCAAACCTGTTCCATATTAGTAAGAACCAAGTCAAGGATTTTATCACCCCTGGCCAAGGTGCAGACTAAGTAGTCCAAATGAGAAAGTCAGGAAATTTCTAGGTGCACATGTTTCAGGAAGTAGACGTCTCCCAGTTGATGGAGGAGTAGTTGAAGTCACCTAGGAGAATGTAATTTTGGTTTAATGCATGGGGACTCCATACTATTTAGCCAGGACAAATGGGCTCAGGAGGACATAGAGGAGATCCTATTGTTAGCTATGATATGATAAGGTGTTTTGCAGATTGTAAGTTGGATGTAGATGAGTTCATGGCCATTATTTTGTCTATCGAGTGTGGAGGTGACATTTTTTAAGAATATGGAGACACTGATACCTTTAGTGCCTTCATTAGTGCAGAGAACCTTTAATGCCTTCATTTAGAGCAGTGGACATGAACATGTGGTAGGCCTTGATACCCTGTGATGATGGACTGCTTTCATTGGCCCTGACCCAGGTCTCCATGATGATACATAGATCAATGTGTTACAGAGTAAGGAATGCTTCTAGGGAGTGGAACATTTTTTTAACAGCCTTATTTCTGAGCAATGATACTTTTACACTACTCAGAGTCTGTTTTATTATGTTGAAAGCTTTAGGAAACTAATGTTGCCTAAAAAAGGCACTTTGGATTTGGGAGTGGATAAGGTTTTAGACAGTATACAAAAGCCTTGCGGGATAGATGCCATCCTTAGTGAAGCAATTTGGACTGTCAGCTATCTCCAGTCAGGCTGACATATATTGTATTCCCTTTGAATGACATCAAAAGATAAGTCAAGTTCCAATTCTTGAGGTGGTTATTAGGAAGAAAGGAAATGACTTTATTGCTAGAGATTTTTTAGATCAGAACCATGCTCCATCCTCCTCAAAAAAGAGGAAAGATCCATAATGAGCTTTTTAACAGGTTATGATGCCCCATAAACATATGGGAAAAACTTTGGTGGAACTATAACTCAAACTACACAGCAATAACAGGGGTACTGCTTATCAAAGAAAAGGCATTTTTACTTTAAATATTGGACACTGGTAATTTGGGCACCTGACAGAATGAAAATCTAGGAATCTGTTGTGGGATTGAGGTGGGTTTGTGATTTAAGGATGTCAATAAATGACACAATTACTGTGGATGAGCTTCTAGCCTCCCTGAGATTTTTTTTTATTCAAAGTGAACTCTCTAGAAGGTGTACCTTATGATATGTAGCTTTTTGAAACTAGGTCATTAGTATTCAAAAAAGTGCAACATTTCAGTCCTTCTTGCCATGACCATCTATTGAACGGTCCATATATATTTTTTCCAGTAATCTTCTAACTGTAGATAATTTGAGAGGATGCTGTTTTTTTTTCTGCACATACAGTCTTGCTTTTGGGACAGTTTTTAAAGTACTACCGCTTTTGTTGAAGACAGAACCAAAATGTGTCCACCTTTGCAACTCTTGGCTATTACTTCTGACGATCTCTGTCTTCCTGTGACAGTACTGATTGTGGCAGTTCGGTTAGTCCTTCTGCCCAAGATTTCAGCTTATTTATCTTACAGAAATGAGTGGAGATCCAGTTCTTCGACTTTCCTTCTTCCCTAGGGGCAACATAAGATATTAGCTTGGCTGCTTCTGGCTACAAACATCTGTGTGCATGCTCTGTTCTTGTTCTGTTTCCAACATATAAATCTGGTAGTCTCTTACAATATCGGCCTCTGGTAATGTCTTGTTAGCATTTAATATAACTGCAGTAGATAATTTCCTTTCAACCTTTACTCTCTATGTTTTAAAAGTGGAAGATGACTATCCTCATAACTTTTGCTACGGCTCTTTTGCATAAAATTCTACTTTGTTATAATAGTTTGCTCCACATGATCTTCAGCATAATGAAATGGACTTAGTCTCACAAGAATGAAATCCCACTCATGAAATACATAGCCAAATTCCTGATCTTTGTACAGCGGACTAGTGATGGACATGACAGCATCATATATCACTGTCTCAAGAATACAGTCATTCACACAGTAATCATGGTTATCAACATCTCGTACTTGGTCAGCCAGTTTGAATACTACTCATTATCTGGAATAGTAATCTACACATACAGTGTGCATGGCTTTCTTAAAACAGAATAAATAGACAGCCAGCTTCACAGAGATGCTCATTATTAGCTGGATTACCATGGAATCTAGACATTAACACCGTTCTTCTGGATGGGTATTATGATTGGCGCTCTCTCTCGCTCTCTCTCTCTCTATATATATATATATATATATATATATATATATATATATGCACTACTTCTTCTCTAGGAGTTATCATTCATGGATAATGTTAGAAAAATATGTATTAATGTGTGTATGCTTAATGCTAATTAATAATCAGAAGAATTAGCATGTTTTTCATTCTATTTTACATGCACTGTATTATATATAAATTGAGTTTCATATGAGACTGAAAAAGATGCTTTTTGAAAACTGCAGTATGCTTTCTGAAACTTGCAAGATGCCCTCTCACCTAGTAATTGCTAGCACAGCAATATTCATGTTTATGCCTTTTGGAAATATACTTGAGAAGCAGGTGCTTATCTGCTAGGTCAGGAATGAATGAATGAATAATACTATATTCTGTAAATGTAATGATTTTAAACAATCAGCTCTGTTCGAAGCATGAGAACATGTGCAGCTGCAGAAGCTTAGAGATAAAGTAGACAAAGGATTATTAGGGAAATGAACTGTTAGCATTGTGCTTGAATTAGCCATAGTACCTTGAATGGTAACATAACATGTATCTAACTGGTAGTAATCAAGGCCATGTTGTTTTCCTCACGAAGTTTCTCACAAAAATTGATAAATCAGCAGAAATTCATGGGAATGATGGTCAACAGATGATGATGAAAAGGCTGGTAATCTGTTACGTCAGCTTGGTAGGCCATGTCTAGTTAGAGAATGTATAAAAATGAAAGTATTTCCTGTTTCTAGTTAGACAAACTCTGTAATAGCATGTTTTTGTCTCCTTGCTGCAAGATTAAGTGCCTTAACCTGAACCTACCGTGTTTTGATAATTTTTAAAGTATATTTTTCCTTTGACAGTTTGGTCCTTTGGACCGGAAAGTACCTCTCACTCTAGGCCTAGGTCAGAATTGGGCCCGGTGGCATGCATCCGTACGGAGAAGAGGCCAAATTGGCTCTTCTGTTTTGAAAGACCTCCGACTGAATTGTCGTTCGAAAGAGGCCAGCCACTGTTTCTGATCTGGGATTGGAGGACGAGTCAACGATCCAGTGGATCAACTCATGGAGGGTCAGGTAAGGAGGAATTTATCCTATTTCTGTTTTAAGATCAGGGACTAGTTGCAGAACTGTTTTTTTTGTCAGGAAGATTTGCATGCGCAGATCAGGGACAAAAAAGGTTACTGTCTTGTCATAGATCAGGGAAACAGAATAGGTAGGCAGTTATTCTAGATAAACTGTGAAAAGGTGTAGAACCGTGGTACCACGTGATAAGAAGGGTTACGTAACAATTTACAGCTTAGCTAAGGCAACAATGGGAAATCAGTGCACGAAAAGTTCCCGAGACCCGCCCCTAACTAAAGATGCGAAATATATGCAATTACAGCGTGCCGACAATGTTAAGTACTATACAAAATGGGTTGATAAATATAAATTCGATGGTAATTTAGATAAACTTGCACTTATTAAACTTGTCAAGCAACTTAAAACAGACTCAAAAGGTCAATTAAAAAAGCAACAACAATTAACAGTTCCTCAGGCACATAGGTGGCTTGAGGAAGCAAATTGCAGGGAACAAAAGATTAAAAATTCAAAAACGATGCTCTTAGACAAAGAAGATAATAACTTGGTAATAGCAACGGCCCCTCCTTCGCCCCCTCCACTTCCCTTACCAAAATATGAAGCGAGTGGACAAGCTGATCCACCTCCGCTATACCCAGCTGTTTCTACAGCATCAAAACAATTTGTCAGGGATCCTATCGAGACAAGGTCTCGAACACGCAACTTGAGAGGAGAGATTGAATTATATGAAATAAATAGAAAATCACAAGCTATGACTGAGGAAGAGATATGTCCACTCATAGAAGTACCAAATCCTCAGGCAGGACAAGCAGGACAAGATCCGACTCTTTTAGTTTATAGACCGTGGACACTGGAAGATGTCCGGAAAACCACGGAAGGAATTCCCCATCCGAAAGTGAATTTTCGAAAATTTTTAGAAGACTTACAGGGTATGAGATGAAGTTACCATTTGAATGGAAAAGAAGTAAAAAAAAGTAGTTAGACAAATTGTAGGTCCAGACTGGCACATGATCAGTGGCGACTGGAATCCCCGTGACGCAGAGCTTAGACCACTCCCACATACTAATGCAGAATTGGATGGCAGAGTGAAAGGTCTGACAGACCGAATCTCTGAAAAATGGAAGCCTAGGGCTGACTGGACTTGCATTAATCAGTGCATTCAACAAGAAGGTGAAACGGTTGATAGATATTATGCTAGATTATTAGAGTGTTTTAATAACCACTGCGGAATGCAGATACCAGAAAATCAGACACATGATTCCCCATACGAGCAGCAGCTAAAGAATGCATTCTTGAAAGGTAGTATAACTCCCATTAGCAGCTTTATTACGAAGCACATGGTAGATCATCGTACGAGTAGATTGCAGCCATTACTTGAATATGCAAGACATGCAGAAAGACATTTTAATAGTAAAAAGAAAAAGAAAACTCAAGTGTTTTCAGCAGAAGATGGGTCAGAAGTTTTTGTAGTACAAACTGGGAGAGAGGGTAAGAAAAGTACCCAGGGAAACAAACAATCTGATAAGCGATCAGAGGATTTTGAAGAAAGAAAGAAAAGAGGTGAATGTTTTAAATGCGGGAAAAAATGACACATGGCAAGGGATTGCAGGCTAAATAAAAAGGTGACTACAGAAAATAAGGAGGATGAGGAATGACTATATGATAGTCAGGAATCACTGAATGAAAATAAATGGGGAAAGACAAGTGCAGATGTGATAGCAAGGGTAGAGGATGTGGCAGAAGGGGTAGAGGATGTACATGAATTTGTAGATGTTGAAGAAAATGAAATTTTAGACCTAGCCTTACTGAGCCTAGAGCTTTACTTGGCAGACACAAAACTGGAAGTGACACTTCTAGTAGAGGGGAGGGAAGTCAAATTTTTGTATGACTCAGGGGCTTCCCGGACCCTGATACATCCTTCCAGATTACCAGAAGATTCAGAATCACCAGATTATCTACTAGTAAAAGCAGCTAATGGACAGCTGTATCGGGAGTCACTCTCCCATGACATAGCAATAACAGACCCCGTTTCAGGAATGACCCAGAAAAGTAAAATTGTGGTTTCTGCAAAATGCCCAGTAAATCTTTTGGGTAGAGACTTAATGCAGATATTTGGCATAGCCGTAGTTCCAACCATGCAGGGTATGGAAGCACAGCGACAAATGGATACTTTTGTAGTGCGACTGGAGGGTGAGACATATTATTGGTACAGCCAGGACTTGGTTACGACTGGTCCAGGGGCAGTAACCGAAGAACTGATGAACATAGCCATCAGAAAATCCCCCTTCCTCAACATTGACAAACAACATTTGTTGCATTGTACTCTATATTACTGTAATAGACCAGGACCTGATAAAGAATATGAGCAGGAGTTGTTTCAAAACCATGCAAACAGACTAGTGCTACAAAACTTGTACTGGGACACAGAAGGAAACAGTGTAATAAGCTGTTCATTGCCCCAGGAATTTTTAGCACTGTACAAATCTAATCGATTGCCACATGTTAGCTTAACTAAAAATAGAAGTCTGAAATGGGCAGACTTAGGAGAAAAAGTCACTAGATGGGAAAAGCAGACAGAATTAGAACTCTCCGAACAAGGAGTACAAAAGCAGAAATTGAATTGGATAACACAGGCACACCCAGCTGTGCACTCACAGGCTAGTGAGAGTAGCTGAGTATTACTCTTATTGGAAGAAGAGGAAAAAGCCTTGCGAAACAAACCAGAGACTCTCTGGTCAACAGGAAAATCAGATGTAGGGCTTATTCGAACAGCAGGACCAGTTACTATTATGCCAAAATCAACATTTAGACCTCAGAAAAGACAGTATCCATTGAGAAAGGATGCAGAGATAGGGATCAAACCTATAATAGCAGCCTTACTTAAGGAAGGAGTCTTAATAGGATCTCCTGATTCACCATGTAATACACCCTTATTTCCTGTTAGGAAAGCAAACGGGGAATGGCGTATGGTCCAAGATTTACAGGCTGTAAATAATGCAGTTATACCCAGGGCACCAACAGTGCCAGATCCGCATACTTTATTGAATGATTTAAAACCTCAGCAAAAGTATTTTTCTGTGGTAGATATTAGTAATGCATTTTTCTCAATACCAATACACCCCGACAGCCAACATTGGTTTGCATTTACATTTCAGGGGAAACGGTATACATATACGAGATTACCACAGGGATATTGTGAAAGTCCAACAATATTTGCACAAGAAATGGCAAGCAACCTGGCGGGATTTATCCCACTGAGAGGTGGTCAGATTTTACTTTATGTAGACGACATTCTGCTGGCAGCCCCCACCCAGCAAGAATGTAGAGAGGAAACCAAGCATTATTACAGTTTTTACCTACTCAAGGACACAAAGTAATCAAAAACAAACTACAACTTTGGAGAAAACAAGTTAAGTACTTGGGATATGTAATATCCAAAGAAGGTAGAATATTAGATGAAGAGAGAAAAACAGCAATATTACAAGCACCTAGACCAACTACCAAGAAGGAAATGATGTCCTTCCTGGGAACTACTAACTTTTGTCGGAGTTGGATACCAAATTATGCTTTGGAATGTGCTCCACTGACTAATTTGATATTCAAAAAGCCGATGGCAGCACAGGATTTATTACAATGGACACCAGAAGCAGAAGCAGCTTTCTGCAAGCTGAAACAACTGATAGCATCATCCTTAGTTTTAGGATTACCGAACTATCATAAGCAATTTTTCCAAACTGTAGACTGTAAGCAAGGTTATATGACATCAGTGTTGACACAGCAACATGGGGACAAACAACGCCCCATAGCTTACTATTCATCACAGTTAGAACCAGTGGCACGATCCCTGCCCCACTGTGTACAAGCAGTAGTTGCAGCTGCAATGGCAGTGCAGGCTTCGGCCTCAGTAGTGTTATTCCACCCTCTCACATTGAGAGTGCCTCATGCAGTCGCAATTATTTTACTGCAAGAAAAAGTAGCATATCTTTCTCCTGCTAGACATCTTTCCTGTATGAGTATACTATTGAGCCAACCTCATATGACAATTGAACAATGCACAAATTTGAATCCGTCAACCTTGCTCCCAACCCCTGCAGATGGCAAACCACATTGCTGCCTGCAGGAGATTGAGCAAAAGACATTACCTAGACAAGACCTTACAGATGTTCCCTTGGATGATGCCGAGGTGACATACTATGTGGACGGCTCATGCAGAAGGGGTCCTACAGGACAGACTCTAGTGGGGTATGCAGTCGTTTCTGATACTGAAACTTTAGAAGCAAAATCTTTACCACACAACTTATCTGCACAAGCGGCAGAATTGATTGCCTTGACAAGGGATGTACCTTAGCAGAAGGTAAGAAAGTGAATATTTTTACTGACAGTCAGTATGCTTTTTCTACTGTACATGTTTTTGCGCAGCAGTGGAAAAATAGAGGAATGATAACATCTACTGGTAAACCAATTAATCATGCACAATTTATTTTAGATTTATTAGACTCTATTCAGTTACCTCAAAAAGTAGCTATTTGCAAATGCGTAGCTCATACCAAGCAACAGGATAGAATTTCAAAAGGTAATGCGCGGGCTGATACAGCTGCAAAACAGGCAGCTTCAGCCTCAGAAGCTTTTCTTTTGAGGAATTACAACCCCGCGAGATTTTAGACTTTGAAATGTTGAAAACAATGCAGACACTTACTACAAATGTAGAAAAACAGAAGTGGATAAAACGAGGAGCAATTCCTGAAAAGGGACTGCACATCTCCAAAGAAAAGAAACCAATTCTGCCATCTAACTTGTTTAGATATGCAGCTTCGTTGAGCCATGGGCAGAGCCATGTCTCAACAGGGGGATGGTACAGTTAGTGAATTGAGTGTTTACAACGTATGGATTTACAAACTACACAAAAAATTTTTGTGCAGCATGCCATGTTTGTAACAAGCATCATGCACAAGGGGCATTGGAGCCTAAGCAAGGGAGTTTCCCTACACCACCGTATCCGTTTCATACTATTTGTATGGATTTCATAGAACTGAATAAATGTGAGGATAAAAAGTATTGCCTTATCATTATAGATATGTTTTCCAAATGGGTGGAAGCTTTTCCAACTAAAAATCCAGATGCAGCTACTGTTGCAAAGGTCCTTGTTAAAGAAATTATACCCAGATTTGGCATACCGGAAAAGATTTATAGTGATAACGGTACACATTTCGTGAACCAAACAGTGCAACAACTTAGTCACTATTTCGGAATATCGTTAAAAAACCACTGTGCATACCACCCCCAATCTGCAGGATTAGTAGAGAGGCATAATGGGGTGTTGAAGAATAAGCTTAGGAAATGGATGAGTGAGACACAAAAGAACTGGGTGCACTGTTTGCCTCTAGCATTGTTGAGCATGAGAACTGTTCCAAATGCAAAGGGATTGACTCCTTTTGAAACTTTGTTTGGGAGGGCATATTATACACCCCAGTGGAAACCTCTCATGTCTGCAGAGCAAGAGGCTGACAAGTTCACTTGCAGGGTATAGGAGACGATTTTTGAATAACAAACTTTTGCAGTTAAATTCTGTTTCAGATAAAGAGCAACCGAAATCGAAAGCACCAGTAGCCCCAGGCACCTGGGTCTGGGTGAAGATTGTGAAGAAAAAGAACTGGAGTTCTCCGAAGTGGGAAGGGCCGTACCAGGTACTACTGTTGACACCCACTGCAGTCAAGATCACGGAGCGAGCTTCCTGGATTCATTAGACGCACTGTAAACTGGTTAAGAACTTTGAATTGGACAAAAACTTTGTTACTGTTATACAACGAGAACATAATGGCCAGGTACAGAGTGAATAGAGACATTGAGCAACCTCAGACAACTTGCATGATCATTTTGATAGCTATGCTAATCACATTGTTCTTTTTGTTGTAGCCACTCCTTTTTCCTGCCACAAAAGTTGAACTGATTAAACGTAATGAGCCAAACATAGACTGGCATCCGAACTTTAACACTTATCAGGCAATTACACGTGTGTATGCTGAGACTTTTAATGTTTCGAACTGCTGGGTCTGCACGGCCATACCAACAGCATACAGGGGTTTATTGATGGCTGCTATCCCTCTAGGGGTCAATGAGACCTGGGAAAATCTGTTTTTTGACACAGTTGCTATTAAAGCACATGATAAGGTAGCACTGTATTTGCCTGTAACACAAAAAGGAATTGTATGTTTTTACAAAAATGATACCATCCAAGTGGGATGGAGCAAGTGTAATGCCACCGTACAGTATAAATGTTATACAAAAGCAAATGATTTAGGTGGTTAGTACAGATTATAACTCATTTCTTAAATCTATGCATAAGACTCTTGATCAGGTACAACGTAATCCTGTACTTTTTAAACAGTTATCTGTAATAGATAGGAAAATGTTTCATGCAGGGCAGTCATTTCGTAACAAAGTAACAACTAAGGTAGAGGACTGTTATTTTGTGTGTGGTAAAAAAGCATATAAATGGTTACCTGAGAATTGGTCTGGCAGTTGTTTTTTGGGATACCTGGTCCCGGCCATATGACACACTGCAGTTTTGCCTCAGGGAAGTATTCGAAATACCCGAGATGTAACCAAAAAGACTGTTAAGAAACCTGAGAATCCTGTGGGACAGATTGAAGCAGGCTGGAAAGACCATCGTAATGTGGGAACCAAACTTGCGCACATGGACTTGAGTGATGCTGTCATATCGTGGGCAGGTATATTACTTGCATATGGTGCAGTTAAATCGATTTGGGAGCTGCGAAAACTGTCTAAACTTCTCGAAGTAATGAGTAATGCAACTTTCTCTGCTCTTGAACTGATAACTGATGAAATGAATGCCATGAGAACTGTAGTACTCCAAAACCGAATGGCTCTTGAATTCACCCTAGCGGCAAGGGGTGGGATGTGTGCTTTAATCAAAGAAGAATGCTGTGCTTTTATTCCTGATCATCAGCATGAGATTAACAATCATCTTGAGGTGATTCAGCAAGTGTCGGCCATGACCAAACCAGGCCCAAACCCTCTGACAGACTTTTTCCAGAATGTATTTGGGGGGTGGGGTTCCATCCTGATGAACATATTGATTGCCATTGGGGTAGGATTACTCCTAATAGGAGTTTGTGTTTGTTGTGGAATCCCCTGCATGAAGAAATTAATCAAAGAATTCATAGACATATCAGTATTTGAGACTATGTATCAAAGTACTGAATTTGAAGAGCTGCTAGAATGCGAAACACTTTCATAAAAGTTTAAACTGAATGACTTTCTTAACTGCAAATCCTGATTGGAAGAGGTTAGGAAAAGAAACAAACTGTTTATTCTTTTTTGAAAATAGAATTAAAAAGTATTAACAGGAGGGAAATGTTAGAAAAATATGTATTAATGTGTGTATGCTTAATGCTAATTAATAATCAGAAGAATTAACACGTTTTTCATTCTATTTTACATGCACTGTGTTGTATATAAATTGAGTTTCATATGAGACTGAAAAAGATGCTTTTTGAAAACTGCAGTATGCTTTCTGAAACTTGCAAGATGCCCTCTGACCTAGTAATTGCTAGCACAGCAATATTCATGTTTATGCCTTTTGGAAATATACTTGAGAAGCAGGTGCTTATCTGCTAGGTCAGGAACGAATGAATGAACAATACTATATTCTGTAAATGTAATGATTTTAAACAATCAGCTCTGTTCGAAGCATGAGAACATGTGCAGCTGCAGAAGCTTAGAGATAAAGTAGACAAAGGATTATTAGGGAAATTAACTGTTAGCATTGTGCTTGAATTAGCCATAGTACCTTGAATGGTAACATAACATGTATCTAACTGGTGGTAATCAAGGCCACGTTGTTTTCCTCAGGAAGTTTCTCACAAAAATTGATAAATCAGCAGAAATTAATGGGAATGATGGTCAACAGATGATGATGAAAAGGCTGGTAATTTATTACGTCAGCTTGGTAGGCCATGTCTAGTTAGAGAATGTATAAAAATGAAAGTATTTCCTGTTTCTAGTTAGACAAACTCTGTAATAGCACATTTTTGTCTCCTTGCTGCAAGATTAAAGTGCCTTAACCTGAACCTACTGTGTTTTGCTAATTTTTAAAGTATATTTTTCCTTTGACAGATAATACATTTTAAAACATCATGGTGCTCTTGTTTTTCCTTTACCTTTTGCTATACCCACATATGATTCATGTACCCTGTTATACATTTGCCTTCTTGCTTGATTGAGAATTACTGTGTTTCCGGTTTTTAACATAAAGCATTGGAAATAACTTATTTCTGTACTGGAAAAAAAAAATAAGACTGATCTGGGGATTCATTAAAGGGCCTAGCACAAAAAAGGCCCTGCTCACATGAGATGGTGTTTTCTGATTCAGAGATATGCTAGCCATGATAAGGACAGCTCTCATTTTCGGCTAATTTGATGTCTCCGAATTACAGTCAAGTACTGAGACTTGCACACTATTCCTGATATGCACACCTCAGTTTTTAACTGTTATGGTCACATTGTGTTGGCATAGGCATCCCCCTTTAATACTCAACTGGTGAGAGACTGTCCCACATGTACAAGTACACATTCAAGCACAAATACACACACACACACACACACACACACACACACACACACACACACACACACACACACACACACACACACACACCACAGTCCATGTACCTGTCTGATTTGTCTGTCCTTAAATATATTTCCTTTCATGGCCCTAGGGCATCATGGACAAATGTAGTCCAATGTGGTGCAGTGTTAGTATTGTTACCTCAAAGCAAGAGGTTTTCTGGTTCAATTCTCGTCTGGGGTGCCTTCTGTGTGGAGTCTGCATGTCCTCCCTGCATTTGTGTGG
This sequence comes from Protopterus annectens, assembly GCF_019279795.1. Classification (NCBI taxonomy): domain Eukaryota; kingdom Metazoa; phylum Chordata; order Ceratodontiformes; family Protopteridae; genus Protopterus; species Protopterus annectens. Next base: position 1,434,512,761 of record NC_056729.1, on the reverse strand, counting down.
GTTTCCCCTGGGTGCTGCAGTTTCCTCCCATGTCACAAAGACATGCATCTGGAGTGTATCTCCCTGGGCCTCTGCTGAAAATTGGCTTCATTCCAAGTAGGACTTTCCCAGTCTTTTGGCTTTTCACAGTTAGGGGTCGCCACAGCGAAACTCCAGTCCACTAATGACTGGCAGTGGATTTTTACGGTGCCGAGTTGCCAGCCCGATGCCCAGTCTTCAAAGAAGGAACACCCATTCACGCACGCACCTACCTGTATGTCTTTAGATGTCACTCGATTGCAGGGAGGGCGTGCAGACTCCACACAGAAGGTGCTCCAGCTGAGAATCGAACGGGAAAACCTCTTGCTGTGAGGCAACAACGCTAACCGATGCAACACCATGGCCCTATATTTCTGGTGTCTAGGGGTTCACCCCAGCTGTGATCCTCATACTAGTTTTAGTGCCGTTATGACACAAGACTTTAGGTACTCCCTGGTGTCTAGTGGTTCTCCTCTCCACAACCACAAACTAGTTTAAGTGCTGTTAAACCACAAGTGTAGTATCCTTGATCCCCCACCCCCTCTCCCCATACTAGTTTACATCTCTAGTGACTAGTAGTCCACCAAACGCCCATCCCCTGTACTGGTTTAGGTGCCATTATGGCACAAGTGCAGCATCCCTGGTGGCTAGTGGTTCTCCCATCCCTAATCCCGATACTGCTTTAAGTGCCGCTAGATGAGCATGGCCTTTTAGCCATGTTGACGGACATGATGTGGTGGTGCTGGGCGTGCTGATCTACACATCTGAGCAATTTCATGAATCACTTGTTATATAGATGCCTTCTTGGAGGCAGTTATGGGAGAGAGAGCAAGAGAGAGACAGATAGAGAGAGAGAGAGAGATAGAGCCCATGTGGCTAATTAGCATATGCCTCTCCCGTGGAATTCCTTATTAGCATATAGCACAGACGTGGAGCCAGCCTCGCATATTCATGCTAGAGCACCATGTGACACATTGCTAGGCCTGTCGCTGAAGGTTATCATAATGTGTACACAATGAATTCCTCTCCAAATTTCTTCCCTTACCAATATTGTTTTATCAGGCCAGCTTCTCGCTGCAATGTTTTTCAGGTTAACTACAACATCTCTGGAGTTCTTTTCCTTTTTCTTTTGTCAATGATAACTATGGTGCTACTCAAAAAAATTCTAGTTCTCCTAGCAACTCTTCATGCTTTTTGGTACACATACTCTACTCAACATATCCCCAGTATGTAGTTCCTTGTCTGGCTTATCTTTATATTCAGATCACACTTTTATATATTAAGTAACTTCCACACAGTTTCAGAAATGCCTTCTATAAACACTTCAAAATATGTTTTGTAATGGTCTGCTGTCTATTTCTAATTGAATTGTACCACAGACACAGTCATATAATATATCACATTTGCACTCAGAAGCATAGCTGGTTCAAAAAAAAAAGTACTTCACTCTAATAAGCTGATCACTACATTGTAAGCTATCAGCTTATTAGTTAGGTCTACACTCCCTCAGCTCTTCCATCCATTGAAGAGAAAAAAAAAACATGAACATTCCTTCTACTGGCAAACCAGACAGATGGCCAGATGCACAAAACACCCCACCCTTCTGGCCCAGTTTATCAGGTTCCATTTCTGTCCCTGCCCCAACCCCAACACCCTTTCAACATTTTTAAGTAAAAAAAAGCAGCTTTCTTCTTTTAAACTTTAGCAAACTGTTTGCTACAAATATAGCAATCCGTTGCTAGAGTTTATACCCTGCCTTCATGGAACACTACAGTGCTCATGTTTCAGTTAAAATAATTAGTTTTCTTTCTAAATTGTAGTAAACCCTTGCTACAGTTTGGTACTCTGCCTGCACAGAGTGCTAAGGCATTCATGTTTCAGTAAGATCAGAAAAAGAAAACCTTCTTTTTAAACTGTGGAAAACTACTTGCTATAAATGTAGCAAACAGCTGCTGCAAACATACCCTGTCTTCTTGGAGAGCTATTCTGATAGAATAAAAGCTCTGCCCCTTTAATAAGTGTCACAGAACCTGAGAGGTGATTTCTGCTTAGCTTTTCATGCTATGAATGACCCAGCACCCTTTGAACTCCTTCACGTAAATACAGCAAGTGTCAAAGCAAACACCCATTCTAGAGACCTAAACCTACACTATCAGATCAACAAAACCAGAAAGTGTGACAAATATCTAACCCGGCGTCTCGCCTGTTTCTGCAATAGGCTTGCATATCAAGCAGAGTACTTCCTTAGCAACCTTTAAAAGCAATTTGGATGACTTGATGGGTGATAAATGAGGTTTGGAATAGACACTTTTGTCCTGGGACATCTTCAGTGGTGTTAGATAAATGGGATAAGAGGGATTAAAAGAATAAGGGTAGGGAGGGAGGGCAGCCACGGTGGTGCAGTGGTTAGCATTGTCATCTCACAGCAAGAGGTTCTCCAGTTTGATTCTCGGCTGGGGTGCTTTCTGTGCGGAGTCTGCATGTCCTCCCTGTAGTCGCGTGGGCTTCCTCCGGGTGCTCCGGTTTCCTCCCACATCCCAAAGACATGCAGTAGGTGGACTGGAGACTCTAAATTGGCCCTAGGTGTGTGTGTACTTGTGTGTGCCTTCTGTGGAAGGTTGGGTGCCGGGCTGGCAACTTGACACTGTAAAATCCACTCCCAATCATAAGCAGACAGATGATCCGCTGTGGCGACCCCTAACCGGGAAAAGCTGAAAGAAGAAGAAGAAAGGTTAAATGTGAGGGAGGGATCTTAGGAGGAAATGAGGTAAGAATAGGGAGGGGATTAGAGGGTTTTGTCAAGTGTAATGAAAGAAGGAGTCACATTTTGGCGTGAACTCGCTAAGTGCAGGATCACGTCCATGATGACCTGAGGTAGCCTGGTGATCAGGTAGGCTTTTGGGTGACTAGTAGAAAGGGAGAGGTGAGTAACAGTTTTTTTTTTTTTCTCACATAGCCAGGGGTAGGTGGCCAGGTTGTAGTGAGCTAGGAAGTCACTTTGGGGTTATTATGAGGATAGTCACGTGGGGGAGGTATGACAAGGAACCAGGAGACACAGCTATGGTCTATGGTCTCCCATTAGTAGTAAGGGCAGTGAGTTACTCCCCAGGGTTAATTTCCTAATGGTGGCTCCATATGGGAGCATGCTCTCAGTGTATGGGGTTTTCCCACACATGTATATATATATATATATATATATATATATATATATATATATATATATATATTTATATATATATATATATATATAAAAAAAACAAAAAAAAGAAAAAAAAAACATGTGTGTTTACTGGTTAAAATTTGCAACTTTCAAAGTCCCTCATTTGAAGTTTATAAACTAAATAGTGCAAGCACGTCCCGGTGTTGTGTCCTTGTTCCCTCATACCTTAAGTTTGTCCAGACTCGAGACTTTTCCTATAGGCATTTGTGCTCGTGCGACAGAGCAAGTCTATTACTCAGCTGGAGTTCATCTTCATCTGTTACTTAATCGCTTGCGGTGATGGTGGTTCCATGCTTTGCTTTGTCAGTGGGCTGGGAAGGCTTGTGGCAGTGACATAGTGACACTTAGGGTCGGTTTGATGACTGGCCAGCTCAGGGATGGTAATTTCATGGGCTGTGAGGTGCCCAAGTGTCTTCTTAGGAGCAGTGAGGCTGAAACCCATTAGCGAGTTAATAGTTAAAATAGCCTAAAGTTTTCCCATTTACACAAGTGGCTTTGTCAGTTTTCTTGTAGTCATCAGAGCGCTGGCCATGAATGTTGGTGGGGGGGGGGGGGGGCAGTTCTTGATATTTGCTGGCCTTGTGGGAGCAGGGGGTGAGCTGCTCCTGGTTCTTGAGTTTGGGGTCAGAGGTTTATTTTCGCTGTGTTAGGGTTTGGGTCTCCACCTGCATTGGAAAGGTGTGGGTTCACGATGGAATGTTTCCTGGCTGGTGTCCTGTTGGTTCCAGAGTGGTGCTGGTCCTTCTTTGATGTGTGTTGGTTGCTTTCGCGGGCTTGAGGGTGCCATGGCGATGGTGAGGGGAAAAGAAAGGGAAGAAGCCTTAGAGTAGTGATGATGTGATTCCATCTCCGGTTTGTAATTTATTGGCCAGTGGGATAACTTACAGACTCGGCCTAATTTGCACAGGAAAATAATTTTCTTGGGTAGCAAAAGCCAGGGTACCTTTTTGGCTGGCCTTGTACAGGCCTCAGGGCTGATAGCCTAGTACCTACCTATGAAGCTATGATAGAACATTTCAGAGCAGATAACTGTCTCCCTGCTGGTCTTGGCCCTAACAGACTGAGGTGGTCATTACATTAATTTTCATTGCCAGTGACCTTGAAAGAGAAGAGGTGAGCTTGTAAGTACAGCAGTGAGGGGTTTGAAGCAGCCATTTCACTGCAGCACTAGGACTTGGGATATAATGTTTGGGTATGTAAGGGTTCATTACTGAAGTGCATTTTAAATGTATGAGGAGTGATGAGATGTTGAAGGGATTTTGTACGATAGTACTTTATTGGCATATGTAACAGGCTATGATTTTGGATGGTGTATTTGGCTAGGCTTGTACTCCACAACAATGATAACTGGCAGGTATGGATTTATGGAGGCTGCAGTAGTCTATTTAGGTACCTTGTCTGAGGGAGTTGGTAAATATGGTAGTCATTGTTTTAGGTTTTTCAAATAAATCATTCTGATAGCAAGTTAAATGTGGTGAGTTCATATAAAATTAAGAGGAATCATTAAGACTGGGTGTATTTTGTTGCTTCAATTATCCCTTACATCTAGGGTTTAGTAGAATATACATTTGTTGTTTCACTTGCATTCTTCATTTTAATAAGTCAAATAAGTAGTGGACCAGTCACTGCAGGGGTGGCATAACACCATTATTGTAGTATGTTCCTTTATTGTTAGCAGAAGGATTTCTTGGGGGATATGGCAGAGGGCTCTTGGCAGTGCAATATGGTTGGATGTGCAGAGAATTTTGGCATGAAAGAGAAGAGGTGAGTATGTAATTTGTCTTTTATTTACAGATGCGTAGAGGACCATCAGTTGGTGGATTGCAGGAAGCACTCATAAGAGGTGATGGATGTTAATCCGACTTTAGTAAGTACTCATTGGACATGTCAGATATGCTGCAAGGTGGCGAAAGGTAATTAAAATTAAATTACAAGTAAGGTGAAGCAGGATTGGCAGTGTTTAAAGGGACTTGTGGTTGTCCATTAAGGGGTGGCATTATTGTGACAAGTTTCGGGGTATAGTCTGGGGTCTATGGAAGGCTTTGGGGGGGCAGGTTGTCTTCAAATGTGTTTGTATTTCAGATAATTTACGTTTTTCTCTTTCTTTACAGATGATGGTGTTATGTTGGTTGTTTTAGATGTCGGAATGCTACATAATGTAGTCAATCATGATCGGCGCAGAGGTACTGTCAGCTGTCTGTCTGAAGGAAGCACTCTTCTTAGATGATTAAAGTTGCTACCAAGAGGTTTTCACTTGCTGCAGGGAATGAGGCGACAGGTTCTGATGTAATTTTATTTACTCATTTTGGTGTGTTTGCATTGTGTATGAAAGGGGACATTTGATTATTGAGACTGTAGCAGCCTGAATTTGTTACATGGGTAATATATGGGGGGTACAGGACTTTGATTTTATTTATTGAATCAAATGAGTTTTGGAGTCAAAAAGTAGGGCTATCCATTTCTTGCAGGAAGGCAGTGTTTGTGCAGCTACAGTGGTGTGGGAAGGGGTAGGTTAGTTATTTTGTATGTTTCAGGGGCGATGTAAGGAAGAGTTCAGTGTGTGGGAGGACTGCAGGTGAGAGTTTGGGGCAAATTAGAATTTGCTGTTGGGTGCAGAAGTGATGCATTAATAGGGAAGCTTTAAAGGGGAATTTAAGACTTTGGGGTAGTAGGAAGTTATTTAGGGTTATATATATTCTGTTTATGGAAGATGGGGTTCTTCATGGTTAGGAGGGCTACTGCTAAGCGGATGTTTAGCATGTTGTTCAGTTTAGTTGGGGGAACTGGGGTTATTGTTTATGAATAGCTGTTATTATAGACTGCCTTGGTAAATTAAATTGCAGGAGAGCACAAAAAATGTGTTTTCTTCTACTACATCTGGCAATTGTGAGCTAAATAGCCCTTACCACATTTTGTGGTATCTGTGGGGATATATTTGTGGTGTTGGTCACATACATGTTCAGCAGACTATTAGATTGTTTCATATGGAAATAAGTAGGGCATGCAGGTAAGGTATGGTTATATTTAACTTATCTTTCACAGCGATTACTTGCAGCATCTTCAGTGGGTATTATTTTAATTTTGATGCTTATTGTGGGATTGCTGTTGTATGTTCTTTGGTTTATACGGGTAAGGTGGGGTTGGGCTGAAGTAAGGGAGATAGGTTAGTGTCATGGGGGGCAGTTCCAGGAAAAGGGCGCCTTTTGATATGGTTTAATGTCTTTAAGAATGCTTGTTGGGCGAGAGTCGTGAATTTACAGTGTTTTTTCTTTTACAGATGTAAGCAGTCGGGGCTTGAAGGGAGTTGAGTTGGAAGGAGGTGGTTTTGTCGGGGTGGCTATTCCTACTGTTCTGAATACATCAGTTGCAGGAGATGTTTTGGTAATCAGAGTGGTATGCAGTGAGGTTGTAGAGGGCAGTTAGAAGGAGCAATCCTTGCAGTAAACTGAGGTGAAAGGTAATGAATTTTGTTGTTTGGGTGTGGTACATATTACTTTATCTGGGTTCATTGAAGCACAGTTGAATTTTCACTGGTTTGGGATAGTGGGGTTTTTCAGGTATTGCAGGTATGCAGGTGTGTTAGGGGAGAGTTCAGGATTTGGGTACTGTGTCTATGAGGGAGGCTTAAGAAAGGCACAGTTTGTTGTGTTTCTTTGCAGATGATAGCTGGTCCTTATGATCTAGCTTTAGTTTAGAAAATGGGTGCACCAAATGATGTTTGGCCTTAGGATGGAAGCTTTGGTGAAAAGAGGGGGAATTGGGTGGAGAAGAGGGGCAGGTTTGTCCTCTTCTGTTCCCCCTTTGGTGATGGATCTGCAATTCAATAAGTTTGTAAGGAAAGTGAGTGGTTGCTCTGGTGGACAAGTTAATAAGCAAGCTGACCTGCTTATCTGGATGGTGGTGTAATTCAATAAATTGAAGGCGAGTGTGAACGCTACCTTGTTAGTGCAAGGATAAGTGAGCAAGTGGGGGACGCTACTTATCAAGGGTGAGCGGTTACACTGCCCTTATGGTTATTTCATGTCTTCTTCCATGGGTATGATTATCACCTGTGTCATGTTTTGGTTGAAATTTATAACTATTGGTCAACAATCATGTTTATGGAAGTTTAATAAAGGTTGTCAAATGTCATTCGGTGTTGTGTGTTTATTGCAGTGGAACAGGACAAATGAGGTTTGGAACAGACCCTTTTGTTGTGGGACATCTTCAGTGGTGTTAGATACATGAGATAGGAGGGATTAAAAGAATAAGGGTAGGAGAGGGTTAAATGTGAGGGAGGGATGTTAGGAGGAAATGAGATAAGAATAGGGAGGGGATTAGAGGGTTTTTTTAAGTGCAATGAGAGTAGGAGTCACATTTTGGCATGAACTTGCTGCCCTCCCTCCCCTTTTCCATTAGCAAGGAGTTTGTGTATTTTAGTGGGGAAGGTGGAGAAAAGGGGCAGGTTTGCCCTCTTCTGTTCCCCCTCTGGTGATGGATGTGCAATTCAATAAGTTTGGAAGGAAAGTGAGTGGTTGCGCTGGTGGACAAGTTAATAAGCAAGCTGAGCTGCTTATATGGATAGTGGTGTAATACAATAAATTGAAGGTGAGCGTGAACGCTGCCTCGTTAGTGGAAGGATAAGTGAGCAAGTGGGGGCCGCTGCTTATCAAGGGTGAGCGGTTACACTGCCCTTATGGTTATTTCATGTCTTCTTCCATGGGTATTATTATCACCTGTGTCATGTTTTGGTTGAATTTTATAACTACTGGTTAACAATCATGTTTATGGAAGTTTAATAAAGGTTGTCAAATGTCATTCAGTATTGTGTGTTTATTGAAGTGGAAAAGGACAACAAATTTTCTCCAGGGATATGTGGAGAAAGCCTGTTTAATGAGGAGATCAAATCAGACCGGAAAGTGAGCAGTCAATAGTACGTCCTGGAAGTCACCCCAAAAGATAAAGAATACTTTCAAAGACAACCTTTGAAAGTATTCTTTATCTTTTTGGGTGACTTCCAGGACGTACTATTGACTGCTCACTTTCCGGTTTGATTTTATCAGTTTGTTTTGCCGTTTTTTCTCCTGTTTAATGAGGAGCACTGTTAGTGATGTGTCTGACCTTCTTTATGGTATTCTTTGGCCATAAGCTTACTAAGGACCTTTGAACCTTGGAACATAGTATATCATTACCAGAAACACTCTGTTTTTTGCACTTTCATACTTGATCTGACTTTTTCTCTATTATGATTCATTCTTTCTGACACTACTCTTATCGCACTTAAAATGATTAATTATTCTTTCTTAATGTATTTAACAACAATCCTCAAAACAGAAAAAAAATCATCCAACAAGACTGTACTGATAGGTAGTAAAAACAAAAATAACACCACCACCACCACCAACAAAATCTCTTATTTAATGAACTTCAGTAAGAGCATTTGCCTTCCAAACATTCAAAACCACATCAGACAGAAGTAATAACAAACACTCACACCCTTTACAACCTTAACTAAAATCATGTGATCTTAAACCCACCATCCTTCTACTAATATGCAACGCTATATACAAAAATATGAAAAAAAATCATGGCTATAATTCAGAGAAATCTCTTTCTGAACAATGCCATTGTGGTCGGTACCATGATAGTGATATTCTGTGATTTAGAGACATGATAAAGCTGCAGTGAGCAGTACCTTAATAGTGGCTGATTATCATGTCTCTGAATCAAACACTAGCACAGTTAGAGCTAACCATGCTAGTGTGACCCCCCTATTATCTCATGCATAGCAGATGCACAGGGTGGGCGCAAACACACCCATGATTACACACACACACACACACACACACACACACACACACACACACACACACACACACACACACACACTCTTACCCCCAGTGTTGAAACTTTCGATGTATCCATATGTTTCAGCATTAATGCACACACTTACCTGAACAAAATGGCAATCTCCACACTCAAAAAACAAACATTTGACATGAAAACAAAGTTCAACATTCTATACTGAAACCATATATAAACACATACACAACTATATACTTATATAGAGTGGGGTAGTTTTTTTCCCAATGAAAGCTTCAAGTGAATGCAGTTATCCAGAACAAAATGAAGCTAATTAAGGGAATAAATGTCTCCTTCCATTCCTCCATCCTTATATCTATGCACCATTTATCTAAGTTCAATATACACTTTATCTAATCCACAGTCAGCCTGTTAATGCTGGCATCTGGTGTAAGCCAGAAAGCATTCCTGATGGGGTAGCAGTCCATAGCTGTACACATACACATTTGCTTCCACTCCACATGCATATCTAGGGGCAATCCGAGTGTTACCGTTTGACCTATCCCACTGTCTGAGATGATGGTCACCAGTGCACTTTGTGTGAACCTACATCAGCACAGGGAAGGCATGCAAATATCACACAGGAGGCACTCAAGAAAAGAGCTGTACAACCACTCTAAGCTAATACGATACTACTGATACATTTTTTCTGTATATACAAGTACTTGATTTGAAGTGTACTTCAACTGTTCTGTAAGTTTCTTAATAACTTAATAACTTAATAAACTAGGCTTATGTGTTACAATCTCTGCACCATGATGAATGATGCTCTATGCATGTGTGCATACTTCTCAACCTCTTAGAGCAAGAAATCTGAACAATCCTATAAATACAAGTGAGACAAAAATCCAAAAATAGGGACGATTTTTAGAAAGTTGATAGAATAACAGGTTGTTCATTAGAAAGAATTTTCTGAAGGGTATGAAGTCTGAAACTCAAATGTCTATCATTGTTTTCTAATTTCAGTCTTTAATGATTTGCCACTAATTTGCCAGAAAACCACAATTTTATAAAAAATGAACCAAAAATATAAGACAAAAATCTGGACATTCTGCGAAAATCTGTACAGTTGGGAGGTGTGTGTGTGTGTGTGTGTGTGTGTGTGTGTGTGTGTGTGTGTGTGTGTGTGTGTGTGTGTGTGTGTGTGGGTGTATCTATGCCTGTGTGAGGTAGGGTTACCACCTGTCCCACTTTGCGAGGGACAGTCCCTCTTTGGGCAGTTGTGTCCTGCAAATAACTGAAAAAATGGCAAATGTCCTGAGATTTTAGGACAAAAATATTTCCTATATTTTATGTAATAGTTGCATAAAACAGTTATTCTGTTTCTGAAACACCTAAATGTTATAAGAAACAGAATAAGCAACTAAAATACTTCAAGAATAAGCATTTATTTAGGCAAAAAAGTGAAGTTCTGTCCTTTGCACTGGCCATGGGTATGTTTTGCCTTGCAAAATCTGACATTTGCACAAAAAATGTCCCACTTTGGGCATTTGAAAAGGTGGTAACCCTAGTGTGAGGTAAAGAGATGACAGTGAAAATGTGAATCAAAAATTTGCTAACAGTGACTGCAGTAGATTTTATGCATTTTTACCATGCTGACTACGATATTCATGTTTCTCTTAAAAGTGACATAGATGAATATGAAGACCTTACCTGTCAACCTCTCAGTAGTCAAGCATGACCTTTAATATTCAGTTCCAGCTGTCCAGCTTTTCAGCACACGCACATTAGCAGTTATGCTTACTTCCCTCCTTCAGTTTTTATTCTGGAGCTGCTAGAATTGCAGAAAGTGGTCAAAATTTAGAATTTGTTGGCCTGTACGGCTAGCAGATTTGTTTCTGTAATGTTTTGCTTCTTCCTAGTACATTTCATACATGGTTTATTAAATTGTGTGGTATGAATACACAACTCTGCCTCCTTATAAGTAGTACATGTAATGGCAGATGCAGGATTACATTTCATAATCTTATACAATACTTTGGCTGTGCGGCTCTGTAGGGATCATGCCAAGGTTTCCGTCAGTATTCAAGCTAGGGGTTTCAGACTAACCAGTATAACCAATGTCAGATGCCTGATAAATAGAATAAAACAAGTAAGTGAGATGGCTGTTGGCTAAATAGTCAGTTTGACATTTCAGGAAGCAGACTAAATGGATTTGATTTAATGCTGAAAGACACCAACAGACAGATAATGTTATTTATATTTGAATTACATAATTCTACCTGGAACTGCACTTACACCAAGCCCCCACCTGTTAAATCCTGACTACCTGTACTTCAAGAATATATTCTAATACCTTTACACTTATCTACCATAATGTTCTTCTGTATCTATTTCAAATTACCTCTACCTACAAAATGTCTTGACATAACCTAACTATTCTTATGGTAGAAGTATTATATAATGTTAGCCTTTTCACTTATTTCTTGTCAAACACTGTAACTTAAGTTTCTATTAACTGTAATTGGCAAGTTCAGTCTTACCTTTACTTTAACTAATTCTTAATTATTTGTCTATGTTCATGTTTTTTGATGAAATTTACAAATTGTTAAATTTTGCTCTATGTTCAGATTTTTTGTGGAGCTTTTACTGGCCCAGTGGACCATCCCGGTAAACAAATGCCAATAAATAAATAATTTAAATGACTAGGTGAAACAGAATACTGATCTGTAAATGAATGTCTTGTAGATTTCCCAGTGAAATTAAAGAAAAAGTCAGCTGAGGGGTGATTGCATCATGGATAAATCATTATTCCATTAAAGAAACAGAGTGATCTGAAAAATAAGTATACCTGGAAGCCTTGATTTCTTCAGTGCTATGTTTAAGTGGACATTTCTATCAACATAGAACACAGTCTGGTATTTTTTAAATAGTTTCAACAATGTATGTACCATTCTTGTGGAGAGAACATTTGTGGAACTGCTTGACAAAAGGTTTACAAGTCACTATACTATCATTAGCTATTTATTAAAATACAGTAGATACAACAGGCTCTCATCAGTCATTGTAAAATAAATGAAAGGATAGGACTTGTTTCAGATAGAGCAAGAAGATTAAAGAATGAGATTTTAATATTTTGGTAAATGACCCATGAAAAACTAAATAGGGCTATATTAAATACGAGTGCACAGACAGACAGAAAGATGGGATCTTTCATACAGTTAAATGAACCATAGCAAATTAGAATAAACAGAGATCAAATGTCTGATGTACATGCTCTGCCCCTTGCATAAATAAATGCTTCTTTGTGTTACTATTGAAATTCTTAGACTTTCTGTGCTTATTTTGTAGTTATTACATTCCACACTTACTTTGTTGTTATCTGGATGGAAATTTGGGCATAAAACAAGAAAAATAGTGTTACATTAATTTACCAAAGTTTAACTTTTAAGAATGATCACATAGCCAATGCATTGTTACTTTTCTTGATAGTCTTGCTAATTGTACTTATGTGTAGACTTTCTCTTCTTTGTTGAAGACTGTAATATAGAATTACGATCAGAAGAGAAACCCAAATAAACTACAACCCACCTATCTTAGCTGCTCTATCCACTATTTGTTTAATAAGCCACAGTTGCTAAAAACTAATTGAGTGTTAACAATTGCTTAAGTGACATAGAAATAAGATCATTTTATACTTTTCTTGTGAGATAATCATTCTTTACAATGCTGTTTTTAAAATAGTGATTATTATGTATTTGAGCCTGTTTTACATTTTTGTAGGAATGGTTTTGGAATTATTTTTATTTATTTATTTTTGTGTTGACATCAGCTGTAGCTAAGGCTAGTTTACGCTTCTTCTCTTTTCTTTTATTTTCATTTTTCATCTGATAATATTTATGGGCTGTAACACAGAGAACACTGTTGCTCTGCCTCTTCTGTATGAATGTCCTTTTACAGTCTTTCATCCTCACCTCTGCTGCTTAATAGGTAGAGCAAAGCGTAACTACTGAAACCCATGGCACATCTCCATACTAGTTTTAGCAGATGAAGATGGATAGGAGAAGAAGCACCCATTATTTTTCAGAACAGTTCACATTACAAATTAACAAATGGAATTGTTGTCATGGAGAACATTTACCATCTTTTTAGTTTTTATTTTTTTTGCCATAGCATATTTCAAATATACAACCTCTTGTATGACATGCAGTCAAGGTAACCAGTGAGAGAAATAAATAGTACAGCCATGCCGCATTAGCCACCTTGGTCAATTTTTTTTTTTTGTTTCTGGTATTGCTGTTTGGCACCTAACTGCTCTCTCAGCTTATTTTTCCATTTTTTTCTTGTCCAGCATTAAATAAGTTTACATTTTCTTGATTTTCCTTTACAAATAACTATTTATTTATTTATTTATTTATTTATTTACTTACTTCCTTATTTATTTATTGCTTTAGTTGATTGGAAAAGTCACACTGTATTGAGAACCCCTTTTCAGTGGAGGCCAGACAATCAAAGTGCCATAAGAACATACACAGAAGTGAAACATGACAGACATATAAAAGACAACAGAGATAATTAAAAAGACAATATCTTGTGACTAACAATGGTATATATTATATAAATTCTCATACAAAATGTTGTACACAGCACAATATAGTAGAAA
>NC_056729.1:1434466579-1434494079 GCF_019279795.1 Protopterus annectens | reverse complement strand
TTTGTACAATTTTACCAAAGGCATGCAAGTACTCTAAAGAGCTTAAATTATCTCTACAAAAACAGCAACAGTTGAAAGGGTTTAAAAATATTTAATAAGAAATAGTCAAAACACGTTTTACTACACAGTGCTTGTCAAGAGTTCAGATATCACAGACAAATACTTAAAATAATTCAGTAGTACAGTTCTGACAGCACAAAGAAACACTTAGACTAATCTTTCTAGTATCTAGCTATTTCTAAGAGAAAATGCAAGTCTAAGATAAACTTATATATAGAGGAAGACAGTGCTGGTGAGTTGAATTGTCAAGACAAAATACTTAATGCTCTCTGATTCTCTCTGTTTTTAAAATCACATTCCTGGTTCACATTACATCATTCTTCACACATCCCTGGGTTCCCACGCAAACAGAAACTACATTTACATTCTTCACCTCTGGGCAGAAACCAGAGCAATAAAGGTCATATATGCATGCAAATTCTGGCCATTAACTCTGGCCTTAAAACAATAGTCAAGATGCCTCACTCTAGACTTACTGGCTCTGAGTTTTAACATCAAAGGGTCACAACATGCTTTACTTGGTCAGTAGAGTACACTGTTGTTACATTCATTTTTTCCATTTTCACATGTAACACTATTTTTACCATTTAAGACAACAAACCTGTGGTTTACATTAATATTTACAGATGACAGAATTATCTCCAAAATTCTTTCTGGCTAGGCTGGCAGCCTTCACCTATCTTCACCCAATCTTCACATATCTCCCCCCCCCCTGGAGAACTCAAGCTAGTTTTTCAAGTGACCCTTGGGAAACACTTCTTGGGGGAGTTAGGTCTATCTGAGTATACCTTACCCCGTTCCCCGTCTTGAGAGCCCATCTGCATTGGCATTGCTAATCCCACTGTGGTGCTGCATGGACATATTATATGCTTGCAACCCCAGGCTCCATTTTAGCAACTTGGCATTTTGCTGGCTGGCTCTATTTAACCATGTTAGGGGGTTGAGATCTGTCATAATAGTGAATTTCCTTCCATACAGATAAGAATGAAATTTCTGCAGTGCCCACACTATGACTAGACATTCCTTTTCTACAGCTGCATAGCATTCCTCCCTGGGTTGGAGCCTATGACTGAAATAAACCACTGGGTGCTCTTCTCCCTCTGAAGAAATCTGGCTAAGTACAACACCCACCCCATGGTTCAAAGCATCCACATGCACAACAAATTCTTTGCTGTAATCTGGACTGGCTAACACAGGGGCCCTCCCAAAGCTTCTTTAAGCTTCTGGAATGCCTGCTCACATGCTAGGGTCCACACTACCTTATCTGGCCTGTCCTTCCTTGTCAGGTCTGTGAGGGGAGCAGCTATGGTACTATAACTGGAGATGAACTTTCTGTATTAACCTGCTGTCCCTAAAATGCCCTCACCTGCTTTTTAGTAACAGGTGCAGGCCATGCCTGAATGGCTTCCACTTTGGCAGGTTCTGGCCTTATCTTACCACTCCACACTCTATGTCCTAGGTAGGAGACCTCTGCCATACCCACCTGACATTTGCTCAACTTAATGGTCAACCCTGCCCTCTGTAGTCTGCCCAGTACCTCCCTGACATGCTGACGGTGTTCTGGCCAGGAATGGCTATAGATGTCAATATCATCTAGGTAAGCAAGGGCAAACGCTCCTGCTCCTGCCATGATATGATCTACCAGTCTCTGTAAAGTTACTGGGGCATTCTTCAACCCAAAGGGCATTTTTGTGAACTCATGCAAGCCAAAAGGAGTCACAAAGACTGACTTCTTTCTAGCACTTGGAGTCAAGGGCACCTGCCAGTAATCCTTGGTAATATCAATGGTTGTAAGATACTTAGCCCCTCCCAGCTGCTCTAAGTCCTCATCTGTCCTAGGCATGGGGCAAACATCTGACTCTGTGTGACTATTTAATTTCCTGTAGTCCACACAGAACCTGGTGCTGCCATCCTTTTTTGGCACCAGCACCACTGGGGAGGCCCAGGGACTGTTGGGCTCTTGAATCACACATAGTTACAACATCTCCTGTACCTCCTCCCTCAGAATCTGTTTGACTCTCTCCGGCACTCTATAAGGAGCCTGCCTAACAGGCCTTTGTGGTCCTATATCCACCTGGTGCTGCCCTAGGTGGGTGCACCCTGGTTTTGCAGTGAACATGTCCCCAAAGTCCTGTAACACTGCTTGGATTTCTCGAACCTGGATAGGGGATAGCTGCTGGGACATTGCTACCCCTTCCACTGAGGTGTCAGCCCGAGCCTCACTGAGGAGATCAGTCCCTAGATCTCCCTCAGATTCCTCCTGCAATCCACTGCAAATGCTTAGCACATGGGCCATCCTATCATGGTAAGGTTTCATCATGTTAACATGGTACAATTTGTGCCACTGCCATCTGCCTAGCAGTTCCACCATGTAATTAACATCACTTACCTTTCTTACCAACTTGTAGGGTCCCTCCCAAGCTGCTTGCAGTTTGTTGTGTCTGACAGGAATGAGAACCATTATCTGCTGCCCCACAGCATACTCTCTAGCTTCAGCATTCTGGTCATACCACACCTTTTTCTGTTGTTGGGCTTTTGCCAGGTTCTCCTGGGCCAAGCCCATGAGTTCCCTGAGTCTTGTCCTGAGGTTTAGAACGTATGCCACAACAGACTCCTTGTGAGACTTGCAGTCACCTTTCCACTCATCTCAAATTAAATCTAGCGGTCACCTCACCCTATGCCCATACAGCAACTCAAAGTGTGAAAAACCTGTGGATTCCTGGGGAAACTCTCTGTAAGCAAACAACAGATCGGGCAAATATTTGTCCCACTCCCTCTTAAACTGATCTGCAAATGCCTGTAGCATGGACTTGGTTGTAGAGTTTAACCTCTCAACATGATCATTAGTCTGCAGTCTGTGGATGGTAGGGGGTAGTCTTCATGTGCTTCACCCCACAGGACTTCCACAGACAAGCCAGCAGGTCTGACATGAAATTGGCATCTCTGTCAGTCAGTATTTCTTTGGGGAAACCTACCCTGCTGAAAATCTCTAACAAAGCATTTTCCACCTTCTCTGCCTCAATGGAGGACAAAGCCATTGCCTCAGGGTATTGTGTAGCATAATCCACTACCACTAGGATATACTTTATCCCTGTGGAACTTGGGGTACTCAGGGGACCCACAATATCCATAGCTATACTCTAAAATGGCTCCTCAATCACAGGCAAAGGCATCAAAGGAGCTATCACCTCGTCTTCTGCCTTGTCTAACTTTTGACACTGCTCACAGGTCCTGCAGTACCCTGTTACATCTCTGGAAATTCCAGGCCAATAGAAGGTCTGCATAATATGCCTCTTTGTACATTTTATGCCCATATGACCTGCAAAGGGAATATCATGGGCTATGGCTAGAAGCACCAGAAGGTAGGGTCTAGGCACTACCAACTGCTGTACTCTCTCACCTTCCAGCCCTTCCTCAGGGGTCCACTCTCTGTACAGTTACCCTTTGTTCCAGTATACAGATTCCCCCTTTCCTTGAAAATCAGGTGCCTCCCTAGCTACCTGCCTCAGGCCTTGCAGTGTAGTGTCTGAGAGCTGAGCCTATCTCAACTCTCTCCCGGTAACTCTTCCCAGCTCCCCTTCCACAGGAAGTCTGGCATCCTCTGACAGTGATACCTCACTGTCAGCTTGGGTACTCCTATGCACCTCTACCTTTGCAGTCACTCTGTCCAAGGGACCATCAGTACCCCCAAGCAGCTGTGGCTCACCTTCAGTCTCACAGTTACAGGGTAGCTCCCTCCCTGATGTAACCACCTCACCAGTTATGGCTGCAAGTATGCAGTCTTTCGGGGTCTCCCCCAGGCTACCAGACTTACCTACTTGTCTCCAAGCCTGACTGCACAATCACAGGGTACTGCACTATCAAAATGATTCCCTATCAGGACATCTGCAGGTATATCCTCAAACACACCTACTTGCTGGCTTCCTTTTCCACCGTCCCAGTCAAGGTGAACTCTAGCCAAAGATATTTGGAATGGGATCCCTCCTAAAGCCCTGACTGGAGTAGACTGCCCAGGCAATAGTGCTCCTCTATAACCATTGCAGGCTTTACAATTGTTATATCAGAGGCTGTGTCTCTCTTGGCAATGGCCTCTTTGCTATTCACTACAATAGGATATAATCTCTGGGGGTAGTTTGGTACCCTTGTTGTCCCAAGACAACCTGCTATTGGCATTTTGTTTTTCCCACTTACTGGCTCTCTCACTTTTTGTTCCCCACCTTGCCTCCATGGATACCTGTATGCCACATGGCCCCACTGGTTGCATTCAAAACATTTAACACTAGCTCCTGGACGTGTACCTGGACTAGTGTCTTTCCCTGCTACTGGCATATTCTGTTGGGGCAGTCTGTGCTGCCCATCCTGGGTTCCTTTAGACCCATGAGCAGTACTGGGGGTCACTTTCCTGTGCAGGGATGCCCTGCTGGGCAGGTATAGGTCTCCATTCTTCCCCAACTCATCTGAAGTAGCAAATTGTCTATCAGCTAACCAGATCCTCATGTCCTTAGGCAAAGTGCTAAGGGCTTGTTCCCTCACCAAAAGGTCTGCCACCCCTTCAAAAGTGGAGACCTGACATCCACTCACCCACCTATGGAAATAAGTGCACAGTTTAGCAACATATTCACACACACTTTCATCTGCCTTGCATCTATGCTCACAAAACTTTTTCCTACATGTTTAAGGTGTTAGCTTAAACAATTCTAACAAGTGATTTTCAACAGCAGTATAATCAAAACATGCAACATCAGACATTTTTGACAAAACAGTTACAGCTTTACCATGGAGTAAGGGGGTCAGGAACCGTACCCAGAGCCTTTGGTCAACACCATACTGTTTGCATACCCTCTCAAACATATAAATGAAACTATCAAAATTATCCCCCCTCTTTAAACTGCGGAAGAAATTTACTGACCTTTTGTGCTTCTGGGATCCAGTTACTCCCTTCCCCATTACCTCCATGACTCTGGTGAAGAGTCAGCATCTCCTTCTCATGCTGCCTCTGCCTTTCCTTTTCCTTAACTTCCAGGCGTAGCAATTTCTCATTCTTCTCATCCTGCAAACGTCACAGGTTCTCATTGTCCTCATTCTCTAAATGCCTCAGTCTCTCAGTTGCTTCTATTTCCACATGCCTGGCCTCCGACTCAAGTCTCTTTAGCTCTAGATGGATTTTTAAGTCCACTGCAGAAAGGTTGAGCTGTCCATTCTCCGATGGAGTTATATCTCCACTGCCAGTCTGATTGTCCTTCGGGTTGCTGTTTTCTGATGCAGCTGTAACCAAGGCTGCAATCAGGTCTGCCTTAGTCAGGTTTCCATGCACCAGTCTCCTAGCCTGGCACATCTCTGCCAGCTGGCTCCTTGTCAGCTTTCCATGCTCCTCTGCTGACATGCTGCCTGCTCACCCTAACTAAGCTAATAAAAGAAATAAAACAATTGTGATCTGAATTCTAAGTATTCACTGTGTGGCTGATTTAGAGTACAAAACACCTTCAGAGATCAATGTACACCAGCTACAGGAATTCACTCTACCCACACCACTACAAACCAATTAGTATTTGTCAACTAATTAATATATGGTGTGGGTATCCCACTACTGCCAAACAATTAATATGTGATGCCCGTGCCCTGGCCCAGCAATCAAGGAGTCACAATCATCACCACTAACACCAGTGAGGGGTGTCTCATATAGGAGGAAATGATAACAAATGCACACAGTAAAGTGCATTTTCCCTTAAGAGCACACAGAGATCACAGTCAGTCCAGGGCTGGTCAGTCCCTTGCTCTCCAGGTCCCCAGTAAGACTCCCCACTGGCACAGCTATAGGGTCCAGATCTCAGCCTAGTGGGCAAGCTAAAACCCTCAGCACCCTCTCTGTCCAATCAGTACTTTGTGTCCCTGCCCAAGTAGCTCACACACACACACACACACACACACACACACACACACACACACACACACACACACACACACACACACACACACACACACACACACACACACACACACACACTTTGAGAAGAGTTTATATAACCACAAAGACACTCCTAAGGAAGGCTGGCACAGGTTCTCCAGCTGTGCCCCTTTTTCCCAGACTATATGGTAGTGCCAGCTGCCACCACCCACTAATATTTATCAGCTACTCAAAGGCCTTTAAAAGGGTGTCCAATTATTACTGTGCAATACTTTTATTCAATTGGTAGTATAGCCCAGGGCTAAAGCTATTGGAGTGGCTTTGTACAATTTTACCAAAGGCATGCAAGTACTCTAACAAGCTTAAATTATTTCTACAAAAACAGCCACAGTTGAAAGGGTTTACAAATATTTAATAAGAAATAGTCAAAACACAAGACAATACTTTTTACTACACAGTGCTAGTCGATAATTCAGAGATCAGAGAGAAATACTAAAAATAATTCAGTAGTACAGTTCTGACAGCACAGAAAACCACTTAGTCTAATCGTTCTAGTATCTAGCTATTTCTAAGAGAAAACACAAGTCTAAGATAAACTTACATATAGAGGAAGACAGTGCTGGTAAGTTGGATGATCAAGACAAAAATGCTTAATGCTCTCTGATTCTCTCTGTTTTTAAAATCACATTCCTGGTTCATATTACATCATTCTTAACACTTCCCTGGGTTCCCAGGCTAACAGAAACTGCATTTATGTTCTTCACATCTGGGCAGAAACCAGAGCAATAAAGCACATTTATTCATGCAAATTCTGGCCATAACTCTGGCCTTAAAACAATAGGCAGGATGCCTCACTCTAGACTTACTGGCTCCGAGTTTTAACATCAAAGGGTCACAACATGCTTTACTTGGTCAGTAGAATGCACTGTTACATTTTTTCCAGTTCCACATGTAACACTATTTTTACCATTTAAGACAACAAGTCTGTGGTTTACATTAATATTTACAGATGACAGAATTATCTCCAAAATTCTCTCTGGCTAGGCTGGCAGCCTTCACCTATCTTCACCCAATCTTCACATACCCATTGTTTATATTTACTGAAAATATGAGAAGCTGAATGGTCTGTAAACTGTTTTGGTCTGAATGAATGCCCCACTTATGCATGGGGGCCACCAGAACATGCCCATCTGCAACATATTTATTAGCAAGAACATGTACAGGCTTTTATAGGATATTCATTACACTGCATAGAAAATTACTAGCTATGGTGTTAGTTTCCATGGAGGTATATCATTTGATCTGTTATGTTAGGGGGTATCATCCTTAGTGATTAAAAGTTTAATATTTATAGTCTCATATTTTTTAAGACTGACAGCAATTTGTTTACCAGAATATGTGTTACCAGTTGTGGGTCAGATATTACATTATCTGCCTGCTATATTCACTGTTTTTCCTTTAGTTTTCTGCTGTAGTTGAAGAACAGATCTACTATGCTAACGTGAGGATCTTTTGCTCAATTTCCATTAACTTGCTGCAAATATCTTCAAACTTATTATACTAGTGATCAGCAGTAACTTAACAAACATGTCTTTTTGCAGGGGGAAAACTTCCCTATAGCCCTGAAATGGGGGCTAATTCATTACTCCTCTGATCTCTACATACATTCTTTGAAGTTGTGCCAACTTGGATAAAGTATACTCAGAGATATCATTTAAGTGTTTGACTCCCTCACACTGGAATACACAGATGAGAACAACGGAGTCTTTAGCAGGTGAACACCATGCAAGTGAAACATGACCATGATGAAAGTCTTGTTGTTTTGCCTGTGTTTTGATAGTAATCTAGTTTCACAGTCTGATCTTACCAGTTTGTTCAGTTTGGTAAGATCTTTATTTGGTTTGTTTACTGTGTTAGGTATGTGTTTGAAGTGATATAACAGTTTTTTCAGTAATGTGGTATACCACAATGATTTAATGTTTAGACTATTCATGCTTATATGTCTTACTGGTAAGTATGTTTGGGTATAGCACTTATAAATATCCCTGAAATTATTGAACCCTTCCCATGGTGTAATATGTAGATCATTTAACACTATGTCATAGTAACAGGATCATGGGAGCTTATTGATCCAGAGGTCATTTCGAGCCTAGCCGTTTCATCCCAATGTGATACCAAAGATGCTCTAGTCAATATCTAGGATTGTATTTAATAAGTGTTTGTTAAAAAGGAATGTGTAGATTAAAAACAAAGGAGATACTTCCCAATTTGTTGCTACAGATCCTTTGGGTAGGGTACTACTTCCATGGTCATTGTTTATTAGGAGGAGGGGACTGTGTATGTGTGTGTGGGGGGGACTATTAAAAGCAATAATTGTTATAATACCGAGTATACTGTTACTCCCTGACTGGACATTGAAAAGTCTGCACTAAATTATTTTGGCTAATGAAATCAGACATCTGGAAGGGTTTTTTTGTTAATGTTATAATTTCTCCATCTATTTTGGGTGACTGAAGGCAAAATTTTTGCTTTGTAGTTTTAGTTACCATATTAAGGTAGTTGAGGTGCTTTATAATAATGATGGAATAGAATCTAAAACAAAAAAAAACTTTATTGTATTCATTGATAAAGGCTGAATAGCCGAAACCGGTCTGGATTTGAAGGAATTATAAATAAATAATCATTATTTCTTCATTACTGCGTGTCCACTATCAATTTTTGCTGGTCGTTGGTGGTTTATATAGAATCTAAAACATCCAGGGATATTAAATTCTGATTATCTCCTGCGGGTTTTATATGTAAGCCTTCTAAGTTTGGATTTTTTTTTCATATTAGTCTTGATTATAAATGGTGTTGTACATGCATTGAGACACCATCACCTTATCTTTTTGGTCTACAGAATGAAAAAGAAGTGCAGCCCAATAAATCCAATATTGAATTAATCTCTTTAAATCATTTTCACTTATGGTACAGATCTTTGTTTTGTCAACTCAAAAGGCTTAGAAACTACCCCATTTTGCTTAAACTTTGCTTATTTGGCAAGGTTACCTTCATCACAGTCTTTATTGAATCACTTTGCTCATATTTCTGGGGTATCATTTACAATCTAACGATGGGACTTCATATTTGGTACCTGTATCAATTACATATAATGAGGCAGTTATGTATCATAATAGTAGAGGAAGGCTCACCCATATCCCCTGTGCAAGGGACTGCAGCCCTCCCGCTACCTACATTTTCTGTCTTCATTGAAGTCCAATGTACCTCAGAGGGAAATGGCCATTCACCCAATTACAATGGCTGGTCTCACTACCTTCCAGCATCCTATGTCACAGAATGATTGAAAATGCAGTTCTCTAAATCTAGCCAGGCATCAAAGCTAGTTAAAACTAGTCTAAAACTCTTATGTGTATGACCATCTTCGTTGTTTTGCAACAGATAATAGATACCTGTCACCTTCGGGAGCACTGAATCCCTTGTTTATGACACCAACACCCTAGCCACAAAAGGATAGTCAATATTTTATTTTTGAATTCAGGTGTCAGTAGAAGATATCATCCCACTACTTATATAAATTATTTCCTTATTTTAGAGACTAATCGATAGTCCCACCATATTTTTCTATACATCGAGTGCCAATTTTCTCATACTGTTGACACCCACATGAATTACAATCATGTCCCATTTCTAATGGATTCTGTTTAGTCTGCTGGCTATGTTCCTAATGTTTGAGCCTAGTAAGCAGGCTTCAGTTACTTGATCCTTTCAGAAATATTGCTTTTACACTAACCTGCCATGCTTGGACAAATATATGAATTTTAGTGGGTGCATGGGTACAGCCGCTTACTTTGAAGATGTGTGTGTGTGTGTGTGTGTGTGTGTGTGTGTGTGTGTGTGTGTGTGTGTGTGTGTGTGTGTGTGTCTGCCCGTGGAGGATGGGGAGCTACTTCCCCTACATGATGGTGTCACTAATTTGGCATCGTACTTGTAAAGTGCTTTAAGCATAGTTTGAAAACTTAGTTAAAAAAATTAAACATTTTGTCAGTAAATCCATATTTATGTCAGTCTGCATGCTGCTCAGGAATGACATATATTTTACACAGAACAATTTTGACTATGTATGTGTGCCTTCTGTGGAAGGTTGGGTGCTGGGCTGGCAACTCGACACTGTAAAAACTCCTCTGCCAGT
The DNA here is from genome assembly GCF_019279795.1 of Protopterus annectens. Lineage (NCBI taxonomy): Eukaryota > Metazoa > Chordata > Ceratodontiformes > Protopteridae > Protopterus > Protopterus annectens. The sequence goes on along the minus strand of NC_056729.1, from coordinate 1,434,483,925 downwards.
CATGAGCAGACAGGTGATCCGCTGTGGTGACCCCTAACCGGGAAAAGCTGAAAGAAGAAGAATCACTGACATTGCTTACTGTGAATAGCCCTTAATGACACTACGAATTAATCAGTAGCAACAACAGTCTGAATTCCTCTCAGAGTTGGAAAAAAATGGATTAATAGTTGAACTTGAATCCTGTATTCACATGCATGTCAAAACTCCTCTTACAACATGCATCATTCTAACCCTATCTCCTTAATGTCATAGACTTTGAGGGAAGGAAGGAGGGGTTTCTCTTGCAGCAACCTCATTTTAAGTGAATGATTTTTTTGCACTCAGTAAGAGCCACAGGAGATTTTTATATTCATGGTTTACATTTCAAATAAAGCTCTCAACCTCTCATGTCCAGAACCACAAGTAATCAGGAACAAAGCTCACAAATCAATGGTACTTTTTAAATTTTAATAACTTTGACTTAAAAAGTTGAAAGAATAGCAGAACTGAACTAACATGCATTTTCTGAAGAAAAAAAAGTCTCAGACTGTAATGATTACCATTATTTATTTAATATAATCAACCATCTTTCCTTAAAAAGTCACAGTCTTTAATATTGGCAGAGAAGACTTGGAAGACAAAATCTGGGACATTCCTGAAAACCAGGGACACTTCAGAAGTAAGACTTTCAAATAAGTGACATAGAGCCAGTAGTGTAGCTATAGTGGGGCAAAGGGGGCAGTTGCTCTGGGCTCAAAGTGTTGGGGGGGGTGCAATTGGCCATTTGACATTAATCCTGATTTCACTTTAATGTATACTGGCTTTTCAGCTGGTATGTCCATGACTTATTTCTTTTAAGTCTACTAATGGACAAATTCAGACCAATAAAGCCAAACCCCACTAGCTGTGGACATGCATGCTTCAGTCTTGTTATGACATTATCAGCACAGCATAAGTGGACTCCAGTGCAGCTTTATCAGCTCATCTGAATATCATTTTAAAGCTTCTTCCATTTTTGAAGTGTTTTGTTGTTTGAGTTGATATACTCTTTCAGTGTTTCATTTATTTCAATCAACTCTCAGCACATTTGACTTATTTTTTCTTGTAGATTTCTGGAAAGCATGTCTTGCATCAAAGCTAGAGCTTGAACTGCTTTTTCATAGGTAGGTACTAGGCTATCTGCCTGAAGGCATTTATAAGACTAGCCAGAGTGTGTTGGCTTTTGCTGCCCCATTGATTAATTAACTGAGCCTCTGTCAAGCAGAGCCAATGAAGTGATCCTAGGGGTGTATTTTCTGTTACCCATCCACTCGTCAAGGCTTCTCTTGAAGAGTGTTAGTGAGGAGCTCTGCCTAATGTAGTTAGGAATTTTGTTCCAAAGCATGAGGAGTCTCTGTGACAGGAATCTATCCTTCCAACATGTTCTATTTATTGTTATGGTGAGGTTTAGCTCACTAGAGCGTGTGGCTCGCAGTGACTTGGATTTCTTTAGGTGGAGCATATCCATCAATTCTGAGTTGGACATGGCTTTGTAAGTCAGGCAGAGATCTCCTCTGAGTAAGCGATATGTCACTGAGTACAGCCGGAGTTTTTTCAGTCGGGCTGCATAGGACATATGTTTGAGGCCAGTAATCCTCTTGCTGATGTGCTTTTATGGTCTTTCCAGCTGTTGGAAGTGTCTTGTGAGGTACATCCCAAATGGGGCATTGTACTCTATGATGGGTCTGATGAGTGACGAGTAGAGGGGCACTATAACCTCTTTATTTCTAGATGCGAACCCCTTAGTAATTAGATGGGCTGCATATTTCCTAACTACTTTGGCATTATGATTGTCAAAGGAGAGATTACTATCTACCTGGGTCCCCAGATCTCTTATTACCTCTTCTGTATTAAGGGGTCTGCCACCTATGTGGTAATTCGTGGGTGTTTTGTTTTTCCCAAACGGGATGACTATGCAATTTTTGGCATTTAGCTTGAGGCCATGACTATGACACCAGGTGTCTGTCTCAGTAAGGCCTTTTTGAAGGATGACCGTGTCAGCCGGAGAGTCAATTATGGCTCCCAGTTTGCAGTCATCAGCGAACTTGGTTAGCCATAGTCCTCCTGTGTTTGCCTGTATTTCTGAGAAATATATGCTGAACAGAAGGGGTCCCAGAACCGAGCCTTGCGGGACACCACTTGTGACTGGTTTAGAGTCGGACCTGGAGCCCGCTATTCTTACCGTTTGAGTTCTGTCTGTAAGCCAGTTGGTAGCCCATCTTGTGACGTAGGGGTTTATGTTCAGGCTGGTGAGTTTTTCTATAATACCGAGTGAGGAATGGTGTGGAACGCCTTGGTGAGATCAGGGTAGGCTGTGTGAACCACCTTTCCCTCGTCTATGGCCTTGGTGACTGTCTCGAAGAAGTCAACCAGGTTTAGTAGGCATGAACTGCCCTTAACAAAGCTGAACTGGGTCGGGTCAAGTGCTTGGAGGTTCCCAATGTCTTTGTTAATGAGTTCCATAATGATGCGCTCCATAGCCCTGCAGACCAGGCTAGTCAGGCTTATGGGGTGATAGCTACCAGGGTCAGTTGTGGCACCTCCTTTGTGGAGCAGAATAACTATTGCTGTGCACCATTCTATGGGCACGTAGCCTGTGGAGAGGCTGAGGTTGAACAGCGTGTTTAGGTGGAGGGTTAGTTTGTTCTGTAGTTCATGCAAGACACAGCCTGGGACACCATCTGGCCCCATTGATGCTGTGTTTTTGGCTTTTGAAAGGGCTGTTTTCACCTGTGCTTCTGTGATTTCCAGGACACTACACTTTTCCAGTATTGTTGTGGGCCGTTTTGAAGGTGAGAGGGAGGTGAAGTTTGCACTGAATCTATCTGCCAGGATGTTGGCAATATCAGTAGGTTCAGTATATTTTGTGCTATTTTGCACTAGCTCAGAGCATATCTGCGAGTTGCCACTTAGATTCTTGACATAGCTAAAGAAGGCTTTGTGGTTATCTTTCGAATCCTTGGCTATTTTTCTTTTGAAGTTAGCCTTGGATGATTTTATGAGGGACCTTAGTTTATTACCGATACTGATCAGGGATGTCTTTCCTTCTTGGGATTTGCTTTTTTTTCTGAAATAGTTCCCTCCTTTTGTTGTATAACCTGTTTATAGCAGGGGTCAACTAGACTGGTTTCCTTCTCTTAGGGGAGTGAGTCTTGGTTTTGCTAGGGATGGCATGATCCAGTCATCCTTGTAGGTGCTCATAGAGTGCAATTGTAAAGGATTCTGCATCTTGGACAGTGTTATCCTTTAGCGTGGAGGCTGTGAAACTTACCACTTCTGCCTTAAGTAAGGTGAAGTTTGTTTTAGAAAAGTTTTTCACTGTGGTTTCCTTGGTTGGGGGTGGTGGTGGGGTGTGGACATCCAGGGTGATTAGTTTATTGTCTGATCTAACCAGTGATGGGTTGAACTCCGGTACTGAACACCTGTCGCTCATGTTGGTGATGACCAGGCCCAATATGTTCTGGTCTCTGGTAGGGGAGTTCACCAGCTGATCCAGGGCATTTGAGTTGATAAATTCCAGGAAGCGCTGAGCCTGGGAGTTTGTACTCAAGTAGTTTTCCCAGTTAATGGTAGGGTAATTGAAATTGCCCAATATTAGGATGTTCAGTAGGCCCTTCATGTTTTCCAGTGTCTCCAGAAAGGCGGAGTGGTGGTCCTGGGTCATGGAGGGTGATCTGTAGCAGGCCACAATTTGCACTGCAGATTTGCCCAATGTTAGCTGCACATGGATGATTTCAGAGGTATCATGCTGCGTCACTAACCTGGAGGTATGGGTATCCTTGATGAATATGGATACACCCCCTCCTTTTATGTTTCGGTCCATGTTCTGTGGCCGAAATGTGTGGTATGAGTTGTAGCCCATTAGTGCTGGAGTGCTCTCTGGAGCCTTGAACCAGTTTTCAGTTACTGCACAGATGCTGATGTTCTCCATACTTAGGAGTGCTTTGAGCGCATGCATTTTCAGATTTAAACTCCTGGTGTTGAGTAGCATAACCCTCATTTTTTTTACTTGTGCTGTTTACGGAGATGGGTTTGAATTTTGAGCCTTGCCTAAAAAAGGCACTATGGGGGCAGCAAGAGCCTTGGCCAGTATTCAAAAGCCAAGGGGTGACAGGTGCAAGATGTCTCTTGCAAAGCAATGTGGCTTGTTGAGCATGTCATCCCAGGCTGACAGACACTGGATCCCCTTTGAATGACACCAGAAGCTTAGCCAATTGTTGAAATTGATCATTTTTTTCTTTATACTGAGGTATCATTCTTAGTGAGGGCAGGATGCTAATCAGGATCAGGGTCATACCCGCCTGGGCTACATGATCAGAGAGCTCTTCCATGTCTCTTTTCATATAGTCCAGGGAGGTACATCTCATGTCATTCACACCAACATGAACAATGACAGAGTCATATTTGTACTTGTTCTGGAGTGACCTGAGTGCGTGTGTTATGTGGTGGATTCTGGCTCCTGACAGGCAGCTAACAGTAACCTTCTCCTTGTCCAGACTAGTGAGTGGGGCATCAGTGTGCCTTTGTTTATCAGCTACAGGATTCTTCCCAGTCAGTGTTCTCTCTTCATCTTTTCTAATTGATTTTCTTTCAGGGTCTCTTAGTTTCTTCTTTGCTGGCATCCAAGCTGTATACTCACCAGCCAGTAACTGAATTTTGCTCAAGCTGACAATATCAATGGCTGTTTTTTTCTCATTTTCTGTTTTCACACTGAGAGATCTGAAATTAAGTGTGCAATTTTCTTGGAAGTCCCTGTTTCCTATGCCATTATTTATCATTTCCACAGTAAGTCTTTCCAAGGAGTTTCATATGAGACTAGTGAGACTTGGGTGTGTGTGTGTGTGTGTGTGTGTGTGTGTGTGTGTGTGTGTGTGTGTGTGTGTGTGTATGTGTGTGTATGTGTGTGTAGTTTACAGAGTATGCAGAAGGCCCACCTTTGTCCAGAGGGATTACTGGTGCTATTCTCCATTCTTGAGACACAAAGACTGTTTGGAGGCTACAGTTAAATAGTGATTCCATCCAGAGGGACTGACACATTATGTTTCATGCTATTTAGAAGGCATCCTGGGATATTGTCTGGGCTCATTGATGCAGTGTTCTTGGTCTTAGAGACAGCATTAAGGACCTGTTCCCTAGTGAAAATAAGGAGAGTTATATTTGATGGCATTTCCTGAGGGGAGGTTGGGGGTGGAGGAGTAAAGTCAAAGCTGAATTTGTTTGCCAGTAGGTTTGGTATATCATCTGGCTTAGTACTGGTGATTCCATTAACAATAAGCTCTGCACACATTTGTGTATTGCCTTTGAGGCTGCAGACATAGCTAAAGAATGCCTTGTGATTCTGCTTGGCCTGCACAAATGTTGTAATAATGTTGTAGACTGTATTTGTCCTCTGAGTTGTTTGTTTAATTTGATGAAAGTGCTTTTATCCTGCTGGGAGCTACACCTCTTAATGTTTCCATGTGTTTTGCTTTTTCTTCCTTCTGTTATATAGCCTACAGATGTTCTGATTCCATCAGGGTGACTTATTTTTTTAAATTAGTTCTATACTTATTCCTGGTGGGTACAGCTGCCTCTATGCAGTTACTAACATGCTTATATAGAGTTTCTGTGAATAGTTTTGCATAGGCAACACTGTTCTTAGGGCATATGGGGGCTTGGAATGTTGTCACTTTACTTATTTATATATTTACTTATTTATTTATTGTTTCTTGATTAACAGGAAAGTCTGACTGGGCAGGAGCTGATTTTCAGCGGAGGCCCAGGGAGAAAAGGTCCAAAGTATTACAAAACATTCTAAGAATAATAGCTTTACAGACATTAAAAATAATACAAAAACAAATAAAGTTTAAATAATTATACCATATTAGACATATGTAAACATTGTTTAAGAGAAGATACAATTATGTGAAAATGATTAAACAGAGGAATTTTAGCAATTTATAAAGAAATTAAAGGTAAGACAGTATAATACAAACTGGAATTGCAATACAAAGTGAGAAAAAAAGCAGGCTTATGCTATATTTAGAGAGAAAGCCAGGGGAGAGAAATGGATAAAAGTAAGGAAGTGAGTGAAGAAGGGAAAATAAAAAGATGTATGGTAAGAATAGCCATTTTCTCCACATTTCGGGATATAGTTGGAAGTTACTTAACACTAGGAAGTTAGCCTTAGAGTAGTTCCTGAACATTTTTTTTTTTTTATTTGAAAGGAGATCATTTTGTGGTCTGACCTTACAAGAAAGGATATTTCACTAGGGGGTGTGCATTGCTCTCCCATATTAGTTAGAACCAGATCCAGTATGTTTACACCCCTGGTCAGTATATTGACAGTCTAGTCTAGGGAGCTTGTATTTCCAAAATTCAGGAATCTCTGTTCCTGTATGCTTGGTGTTGTATATGATTCCCAGTTAATACTGGGGTAATTAAAGTTGCCCATGAGTATGATAATGGGTTGGATGGTGAGTATTTCCAGTAAGGTTAAATATCTGTTATGGGTTTCTTGGGACATAGAGGGGGGGGGGACCCGTACCTTGCATGGAAGTGGTATGAGATTTGGTCTATAGTGATCTGAATGAGGAGAAGCTCAGAAGCATCCTCCTGTTTGACCTGTCTTGAGGTATATTTATTTTTTATGTAAATTAAGACACCTCCGCCTTTAATTCCTGCCTGTGTAGTAGCTCGTTTAAATGTGTGGAAGGCATTATAGCCTTGTACCGCCGGTCTGCTCTCGGCAGCTTTAAGCCATGTCTCAGTGGCTGCACAGATGTCAGTATTCTCTGTGGTAAGGAGAACTTGTAGAGAGTGGATTTTCTTGTTTAGACTCCTAGCACCGAGCAGTAACAACTTTAGATTTTGTTGGTTTTCATTTGCTATGTCAGAAGTACTTTCAGTTTGGAGGAGGACAATGATTTAGCTAATATTTGAAAACCTAGAGGAGAGAGATGCAGACCAGCCCTGCCAAAGCAGAGTAGTCTATTGACAGTCTCCTTCCATGCTGAAAAATATTGTATCCCCTTAGAATGATGCCAGAAACAAAGCCAATTATTAAAGTCAGTCATCTTATGTTTGTATTATGGCGTCATCATTGGAGAAGGTAAAATGTTGCTCAATGTTAGTCTCATGCCAGCCTGGGATACATATTCCAAGAGCTCCATGCTGTCTCTCTTCATATAATCTAGGGATTTACATCTCAGGTTATTTACACCCAGATGAACTATGACTGAGTCATACTGGTACTTGTGGTCCAATGACCTGAGGGCATGTGTAATGTGTTGAATCCTGGCCACCGATAAGTAACTGAATGTGACTTACTATTCACTCAGCCTGGTGAGAAGGATATCAGTGTGTCTCACAACAGAGTCTGGAATGACCAGAATTTTGCATTGTGTAGTGGCTGGCCTAATGGGCTTATAAATAGAGGCTCCATGAGATATGGCTGTATGTGTTGATGAGGGTGTTGTTCTGAAAGAGTGCATTCAGGGATGCTATGTTATGTGTACTTAAACTAGGAGGTCATTGGGGTTTAGGAAAGTTACATTTAAGTGTCTCACCATATGCAGGTTTATGTGTCTGCCTTGTATTGTGTGTGATGGGTGCTGCTTGTGTACTACTCACAACCTGACTGACATTACGAGTGCTTTTATATGTGAGCTTTGCCTCCAGTGATATTGTGTAAATGCATCTCTCACATATCTTATTGGTTTGTTTGATAATTAGCTGGCTGTCAGTAAACATGAGACAATTTCTACATTGCCTAAGGATGCCAGTATCCACCAAGCTGGTAACGGGCACAGTGGGGAACTTCATAGCCATGGCAACAGGCCCTTTTTTATTGATTAGATGGTTGCAGTGAGAATATAAAGTACTATTAGGAGTATCTGGTTTGCAGCTCTGGGGGCAGTGTTTGTCACTGCAAACTAGTTGCCTTGTGTACAACTAGGTATTAGTGAAATTTCAAAGATGCTTTTACAGGAAAAATGCCAACTCAAGATGCCTGTGTTTATACAGGGCACTGCCAAACACTTGAGATACAACTACTAAATTAGACCCTGACAATTTATGGATGAAGTTTTTATGGAGAAATTCTGAAGTTAGGTTAGACAGCAGTTTATCAAGCAGTACTTACTAGAAAGAAAAAAATAGCTTTGTCACTGTAATTAAAAAAAAAAGACAAATAAAAAAGACACCCCCCCCACAAACAAAGAGATATTTCAAAGAATGAAGCAGAAAGATCCTTTAAGGTTGTTCACGTTTTCTGTTTTCAGCACAAGCAGTAGGCCAATCACAATGATCCAAAACTCGGTAGACAGTTATACTGTCATTGGTGTCCCAACTAACTCTGTGATCAAATACTTAATCTGGCCCCAAATGTAACCTACATCTAAAGTAAATAACCAACACTCAAATGACCTCAGCTACACCATTATAGTACCTCACAATGAAAAATAAAACCCCATGGCTGAAACAGTTGTCAGAAAAAAAAACAATGTCTTCTCACACACCAGCCAATTTCTACCTCGAATGACCTATCTCTAAGGCTTTTGATACATTCTCCCACCCCTTCTTCTTACTATAGTATAACTTAGGCATCTCTTCCCCAACCCTAAACTGAGTCTCAAACTACCTCACAAACAGGCAACAATCTACCAAGTGGCAACATTCTTTCTCTCCATTCCTTAACATGGCCTTAAGCTCAATGCCAAAAAATGTGCTGTCATCCCCTTTGGGAAAAACCCAATTCCCATGAATTACCACATCAATGGTAGTCCACTGAACACAGAGGGTGTTATAAGAGATCTGGGAACACAGGTTGATAGCAACCTCTCTTTTGACCACCATATTGCCACTGTGGTCAGAAAGTCCTTCTATGTGGCACATCTCATCCAGGAAGAAAGAGGTCATTGTCTCCCTCTACTCTTCCCTCATTAGGCCAGTCATTGAATACAATGCCCCATTTGGCATGTACCTCACTAAACACCTGCAACAACTGGAGAGGCTGCAAAAGTACCTCACAAAGAGGATCCTAGGCCTTAAACATTTGTCCTATATGGACAGACTAAAAAAAACTCCAACTATTCTCTGTCTCATATCGCCTACTTAGAGGCAATCTCTACTTGACTTACAAAACAATATCTGACCCAGCTCTGTTAGAAATGCTACATCTAAAGAAATCCCAATCCTCTGTACTATATGCTCCAGAGACCTCAACCTCATTACAACAATCAACAGAACATGCTGGGAGGACAGGTTCATAACCCAGAGACTGCCCATGCTATGGAATAGATTTCCCATACATGTCAAGCAGAGCACCTCACTGGCTTTCATCAAGAGAAATCTTGATGAGTGGATGGGAATAGAAAATTCACCCCAGGATCACTCCAGTGGCTTTATTCGACAGAGGCACTGGGAACTAAGGTCGTGTGGCATGATGCCAGGGTAATCCTATGGGCTAGGCTTGTAAAGACTCCAGGGCCATTAGCCTAGTACACACCTATGAACACAACCACACGCATTCCCCAAGGATCCATACTTGGGCCCCCTCTGTTCAGCATTTTCATCCACAACTTCCACACCAGTCTTAGTCAAGGTACTGTCATCCAATACGCAGATGATATAACCATCATCTGGACAGCCAAGTCCACATTTGAACTACAGCAACTCACCCAAAGTGCCCTCACTTCTACTGAAACATGGATAATCATCTTGCCATAAACCCCAACAAAACTAAACTTGTACTATTTCCCTCTAGAAACACCACCCTAAACAAGAATCAATTTACTATTCATTCTCAAAATAACAACATCATTGAAGTTGTTCCAAATACAACCTTACTAAGTGTTATCATAGATGAAAACCTAATATTTGACTTACATACTCACAGCAAATTAAAAAAAAACACATCAAAAGGAGGGAATCCTCTATAGAAAAAAACACTTCCTCAATCACTCTGCAAAAATGTCCCTAGCCTCTTCCTTCTGCTACCATCTCTTCTATATAATGCAACATATTCATCTCACCACTGTTCCTCATTACGCCTACTAAATTGACCCCCACATTATCTTACATATTATACAGTTAACCACTACACACAGATTTATATACAAGCCAACAAATTGCCCTGCCCTTTCTTCTTTACATACGCAGTACTATCCAAATAGGCTTCTCTGATCTAAAAAAGCAATTGTTCCTGAACGTAGAAAAGCCAAACCTCTCAGCTGGTCATCTGCTCTATTCCTGTACTATTGCAAAACTATGGAATATCCACCAACAATTAGGACTACCAGCAATCCAGCTGTCTTTAAAAAGTCCCTGAGACAACGCATTTCCTCTCTATGGCAGTGCACATGTGCCAAAACAGCACTTTCCAAAACCTGACTCTCTCCTCTATACTACCACACCTTCATTTATTACTACTCTGATATATCTATTTCTATCTCAAAACACTTAATTACATTACTGGTACTGGCTGCTGTCACCTATATTCAAGTTTATAATTTCCTAAGTGATTATTACTCAGACTAAGTAACTCACATAAGTAACCTATTTATCTAAACTTGTTGTATCTTAACTTGTTACCTCTCACCATTCTTCCTCATTGTGTGAGTGTGTAATCCACTTCATCCTTGACATTGTACTCTAATACTGTTCTGTGATTTAAATTGTCAACCGCACCCCTTCTATTGTACTGTACTGATCATACTCATCTATTGTACTGTATTGTATGTTATGTATTGTGTATTCTATATATAGTATCTATTGATGTTCATCATGTTACCCTGCTGCAGTCATCACACTTGGGTTATCCTGTCGTCAGGTGGTCCCGCAGTTGGCCAGATTTCCAAAGTCTTGGTCCGACGTCGGTTGCTGTCGCCTCATCCCTGACGTCAGTGCACCAGGGGTACATATATTGCAACTGACGCCATTTTCTTCAGTCTTTTTTGCCGTGCGGTGCCCAAAGCAGAAGCAGTTTGCAAGTGCCGGTCGGCCGACTCCTGAGATTTTTGAATTCGAATTTCAGACCGAAGTCTTCTATAAAGCTAAGTACCCCCATTGGGGAAACTTTTCTTGCCTCAGACCAATGTCAGAAAAAGTTAACAATTGTATTTCTTGTGGGAAGCAAATACCTCATAAGGATTTTCATTCTTATTGCATACCTTGCCTAGGCCCTGATCACGACATCACTTCTTGTCGTTTTTGTGCTAGATTTAATAAACATACTATTAAAAGACAATTTGATTTCGCATGACACCTTTTTGGTAGAAAATTTAACTATAACATGCAATCGGAGCTACTGACTACCGGCGTGCACAAAAAACGCAGGGACAAGGACCGACAGCCCAGGCCTAAGCCCGATTCCGAGGCCTCGGTTGATCTGGTCTCCAGTTCTCCGGTTATCAGTGAGGCTCCGACGCAGCCTCTGACTACCGCAGTTCTGGATCCTGAGACCGCTACAGATATTTTGTCAGAATGTGCTAGACTGACGCAGCCTTTTACTTCAGGCCCTACCGACGATTTACCTTCCAAGGACGTCGGTACTTCGCCATTAGTTTCTGAAGGTGTTTTCAGACCGGCGACTCTTACAGTCAAAACGTTTTCCAAGTCGAAGACTCCTTCTAAATCGAAAATAGCTTCACTTCAGTCTCCTGTTCAAGGCCCTATGCCTAAGAAACAGATGCTCAAAATGGCAGAAGATTTGATTTCTCTTATCAGGGGTTCACAGCCTCCTCTTGACAAAAGGCCTAGACAAGAGGAAGATTCTGCTTCCTCTGAACAGCTGTCTATTTCTTCGGATTCCTCTGAGGACCAAGACTATTCCTTCTCTCCTTATGAAGATTTTGATGCTGAGGAATCTATTCCCTCAGCTTCCCCTCCAGAAGATTACTCTTTTGGGGAAACTTTACACACTATGAGGGAACATTTTCACTGGGAAGGTCAGGATTACTCTGATTCCAAGAAAAGCTTGAGAGAGTTTCTTTTACTCCCCCAACACAGACCTCTAGCCATCCCTCCTGTTTTGGACATTGTGGATGATGTCTACTTAGAATCCAGTTTCAACCCTGACTCTCTACCTCCTGCCCCGGCCAAGCCTGACAGATACTACAGAGTACCGGATTCCCACAAATTCCTTTACAAAAGCCCAGTAGCTGACCCAGAGACTATCTCCCAGGGTCCCAAGGGGGCTAAGGCTTCCATGGCTAAAAATCCAGTACCTTCTGAAAGGGATTCAAGAGCACTAGACAGATGGGGGAAAAAGGTTTACACCTCAGCCACTTTAGCTATGAGAGCACTAAACTGTCAATTTCATATGCTTAAGTATCAGCAATTTCTGATCTCTCAGTTAAAACAAAAGATAACCACCTTACCTCAACAATCTGAAATTAAAGAAGTACAGGATTTGTTGCACGCCACCGAGCAGGTGGGCAAACATACCTTACAAGTGGGTTTCATTCTTTAGAGGCCTCCTGCAGAGCAGTTGTCACTGGATCAGTTGTAGGTTCATAGGTTCATACTAGGCTATCTGCCCTAGGGCATTTATAAGCCTAGCCCAAAGTTTTTGTGGCTTTCACCACCCCTTAAGTTTGAAGGATACTATGCCTATTATTTTGCCGTGCCTCTGTCCAGCAGTGACACTGAGGTGATCCCTGGGGTAAACCTGCGATCTCCCATCCATTGGTCAAGATTTCTCTTGAACAAAGCCAGCGAGGTGCTCTGCCTCACATGTACTGGGATTTTGTTCCACAGCATAGGGAGTCTCTGGGTGATGAATCTGTCCCTCCAGCATGTCCTATTTATAACTGTGTTAAGGTTTAAGTCTCTTGCTCTTGTAGTTGCACGTAGGCATGCCTGGTTAAAAGAACAAAGTCTGCCTGATCATGTTAAAGCAAAACTATTAGATGCCCCCTTACAGCAGGATGTTCTTTTTGGTGTTAAAGCAGAAGAAGTTTTAAAGAAAATGGAAGATAAGGCGAAATCAATGCAGACAATCAAAGATTTTCTACAAGTACAACCCCCTCGCTTCAGCGGAAACTGGCCAACAAAAAATTGGTCCTTTCCAGCCACTGACAGGCCTCAGAGGGGTAAATACAGGCGCCCAAGGGGCAGAGGACAACCACAAGCTCAGTATAAGCCTCGCCAATGGGGCACTCCAACCCGGAAGGGAGGAAAAGACAGGTCTCAACCCACCAGAAGGCAAACTCAATGACTTGCACCTCAGCTGGTCAAACAAAGCTCTTTTGTCAGCCCCCCTTGGGGGGAAACTAGCACTATTTGCAGACAACTGGCACATGGTCACAAAGGACAAATGAGTCCTAGACATAATTTTACGAGGATACAGATTCCACTTTCACACCTTGCCAATAAAAAGAGGAATGCCAAACCTGCCACAAAATCAAAGGGCAGAGGCTCAAAAACAAATTACAGCTCTCATGGCCATGAGAGCCATTCAAAGGGTACCAACTCAAGAGCAAGGCCAAGGATTTTATTCAAGACTCTTCCTAGTACCCAGGAAAGAAAATGCTTGGAGACCAATTCTGGACCTTTCAATTCTAAACACTTACTTACAAGTTCCCAAATTCAAGATGCTAACACTACAGCAGCTACTTCCCATGTTGGGCAAGGAAGCATGGCTGGTAACGTTGGACCTCAAGGAGGCATACCTGCATGTCCCTATCAGACAAAGTTGCAGAAGATACCTCCATTTCATTGCAGGTTCAACCCATTATCAATTCTCTGCACTGCCCTTTGGCTTATCTACTGCACCCAGAGTATTCACAAAATGCCTGGCACCAGTAATTGCATACTGCAGACAAAGAGGAATTCAAATATATCCATATCTGGACGACTGCCTCATCCAAGCAGAAAGAAAAGACATTCTCTTACAACATCTGGCTTTTGTGAAGCATCTACTAAATTGTCTGGGGTACACAGTAAATGAAAGGAAGTCAAAACTAGTACCCTCACAAAAAATGACATTCCTGGGTGCCAGTTTGGACACAATGGCCCAGAAGGCTTATCTTACACCAGACAAGCAATTACAACTGACTCAATATTTCAAGACAATGGCAACAAAGACCCAATTAACTGCAAGAAAAATTCTGCAGGCTTTGGGCTTCATGGCATCTTGCATTCTGATAATACCATTTGCAAAACTGCATATGAGGAAATTACAGTGGTACCTAAAAAGGGTATGGTCTCAACACAGCCACAGCTTGGACACAGTGATATCTCTTATTCCCTGCCTTCAACAGGAATTTCTATGGTGGGCACAGGCATGTCAACTCAACAAGGGTCAGCCTTTCATCTTGCCCCCACCCAGGCAAACTATCACAACAGATGCTTCAGACTATGCCTGGGGGCACACATGGCAGGGCAATGCATTCAAGGCCTATGGACTGCAGAACAAAGAAAACTGCACATAAACCAAAAAGAGATGCTAGCTGTACAGAAAGCTCAGACAGCCTTCAAGGATCTACTACAGCCAGGACAACTTGCAATAAAGACGGACAACACCACAGTAATGTGGTACATAAACAAACAAGGGGACACACATTCCTACCCTCTTTGCAGGCAAGCAATAATCTTATGGAACACAGCTCTGGCCTACCAAGTCCAGTTACAGGCTCAATTCCTGCCAGGACAGAAAAACACATTGGCAGACGACCTAAGCAGAAACATCAAAGATCCCACGAGTGGAAGCTAGACCCACAAATATTTACAATGATAACTCAAAGATGGGGTCTACCAAATACAGATCTGTTTGCCAGTCCTCAAAACTACCACCTGACAAAATTTTGTACAAGGACATTCCACCATCAAGCTTGGAAAGTGGACACTCTCTCCTTGAGTTGGAAAAACCTGACAGCATATGCCTTTCCTCCATTACCTCTTCTCACAAAGGTTCTTTTGAAGGTCAAAAAGGAGAAACCTCGACTGATTCTCATATCCCCAGACTGACCATGTCAGCACTGGTACCCACTATTGAAGAATATGGCTCACAGCCCACCATGGATATTGCCTCAAATTCCTCATTTACTCACGCAGCAAGACAAGCAGATTCTACACAGCCAGATCAAAACCTTGAACCTGGCTGCATGACAAATCAATTAAGCATCCCACCAGCCCCTCTTTCACAAGCAGTACTGGATGTTATTCTAGAGGCCAGGAGGCCAAGCACCAGGAAGACTTACTCGGACAAATGGAAAAGGTTTTGTGCTTGGAACAAAGCTAAAGGCCAAGACACAACTCAGCCTCATATGCCTCACATTCTGCAGTATTTAGCTGAGATGTTGCATAAAGGACTTTCCTTCTTCTCTATTAAAATCCATGCTTCAGCTATTTCAGCTCACTACGACACTAATCCACCTTTATTTTCCAATCCTCTTCTAAGGCAGTTCCTCAGAGGGGCAAAAAACATTAGACCACCTAGAAGAGCCCCTACACCAATATGGGACCTCAACTTTGTTCTGGAAAAACTAACGCTACCTCCCTTTGAACCAGCTTTTTCTGCAGACCTTCAGTTCCTATCCTAGAAGACTGCCCTGCTCCTGGCAATAACTTCTGCTAGGAGAGTCTCAGAATTACAGGCACTTATGGCAGTGGAACCTTTCCTCATTTTCCATCAAGACAGAGTTTCTCTACGCACTAATCCTTCCTTCATGCCTAAGGTGGTTTCCAGTATAGCTTTAAATCAAACCATCCACCTACCCACTTTCTTCTCCAATCCACAGAACAAAGGTGAGAGACTCCTGCATTCCTTGGACATTCACAGACAACTTCATTACTACTTGGATAAAACTAAGGCTTTCAGAAAAACTGACCAGCTCTTTGTTTCCTATGCTACAGCTTCTCAAGGGAGGGCCATATCCAAGCAAACCATTTCTAAATGGATAGGCCATTGCATACGATTCTGCTATACCCATCATGGGAAACCAGTTCCTCCTACCATTAGATCCCACTCTACCAGGGCAACAGCTACCTATACTGCCTTTCTCAAGGGGGTTCCTACCAAGGAAATTTTAGAAGCTGCAACTTGGAGTCCTGTACACACCTTCACCAAACACTATCACTTACCTCTCTATTCTAAGTCCAGGGCAGGCTTCGCCACTGCAGTTCTGCAGGGCCTCATTGCCTCCACTAACCCTCTATGATGCCTCCACCCTACCTTAGCGTTGGGACTCAACCCAAGTGTGATGACTGCAGCAGGGTAACACGATGAACATAGTACAGTTTTGTACCTACCATAAATGTAGATGTTCGAGTGTTCACCCTGCTGCAGTCCAGGTTACCCTCCCTCCAACCCCTCTGATCCACTGGCTAAATCTTTGCTATGCCTTTCTGATGTATTTGCTTATAGCTGAAGGGATTTTGTGTTTGTACAGTGTTCCCACCTTTTGGTACTAATTTGGATCACCTTTTTGGGGGCACCTGACATCTGGGGCAAGAAAAACTGAAGAAAATGGCGTCGGTTGCAATATATGTACCCCTGGCGCACTGACGTCAGGGATGAGGTGACAGCAACTGACGTCGGACCAAGACTTTGGAAATCCGGCCGACTGCAGGACCGCCTGACGACAGGATAACCCAAGTGTGATGACTGCAGCAGGGTGAACACTCGAACATCTACATTTATGGTAGGTACAAAACTGTACTTTCTTTATATATTATATATTGTTCTTTTTAGTGTGGAGCTTTTCTCCCTGGCTTCCACTGAAAATGTGCTCAATATAGCCCAGTGGACCATCCCGGTAAGCAAATTCAAATAAATAAATAAAATATATTTAAAACCCGGTGTACACGTAATATCATATTAAATAGTTCAAAACCATTGAACATTTAAATGAATGGAAAGAAATAAAAAAGAATCATAAAAGATAGCTATGTAACTTGGATATAGATTTACATGGTTCAATCACTTGATACAGAGGGTATGGACTGATATATGTAACTTGTGGTTTTATCACTCACTAGCTATTGCAGCCTGTTTCCCACTGTATATGACAATGATGCTTTCATGTCACTGATTGTTCTATATGCCATAAAAAACATATATAAAATGAGAGACTACTCATACTTAGCACATGCAATTTATTTGAAAATAACAACTATTTAATGTTCAATGTACACACTCAGCAGCAACAAATTAGAAAACTAAAATTGAGCTATTAGTCAAAGCTGTGTACAACTTACCTGGTAAGTTAAACAGCATCAATTGTGTTAAATTCATTGGTTTGTTGTACAGTTTTTGTTTTCTCTATCCAGTTTATTGTCAGCTTTTGTTATACAGAGCTTTACTTTAACTTAATGCACATAAAGATATAATTATTCTACATATGT